>NC_058137.1:5290591-5370363 GCF_011075055.1 Mangifera indica
TTTTTTTTGCTTATTTATTATCTGATAAAAACTGGTCATTGTGTAAGCTTTGGTCCAGCCGTTTCCAATTTACTCTGTGCTGGCTTTACAGAGATATGAAACACCGTCCAACGTCTTATACAGGCTAGATACGAAATTCTAGTGAAGGAAGAGAAGGCTGTTGTGGGCTCTAACAGTGGCCATGAAGTTCCAAATTTGAGTTTTGTTGGAAAAGATCTTGAAGCAGCTCTGGATTCTTTTGACAACCTATTTTGTCGTAGATGTCTTGTATTTATCATTCTGAACTTTAAGTATATATTTTTTCATCCATCTCCCTGTTGTTATAAGGAACATTGCTCCTCTCTGTATTGGCAGGTTTTGATTGCAGGCTACATGGATGTTAGCAGGACCTTGTGTTTCCAGTAAGTTGACTTTTATAACTGACTTTTGATATTTCAGAAGATCTTTCTTTCTAGGTTCTAATTTTTTTCTTGTCAAAAAAATGTCAGGCTGATTAAACAGCCTCCATCATACCATTTGGACGTGGATAATATGCCATGTGGCCCACATTGCTTTCGATCGGTATGTGTGGCTGTTTGATTGATATGATTTTTGTGGCTTGGTTTATCTTCTGGAAGAATTTGAAAACAATATATTAAGAAGCTTTATATTTGCTTGTGTCAGGTTCTGAAGTCAGAAAGAATTGCTGTAGGTAGCTCCCCAGTGAAGGTTAATATTGAAGAAAAATCTGTCTCATCATCTGATTGTGCTGGGGCTGAGACATCATCCAGGAAGAAATCGTCAGTTCTGTCTGCTAGGAGACGGGTGAAGTCCTACCAAAGTGAAAGTGCTTCGTCAAATGCAAAAAACATTTCTGAAAGCAGTGACTCAGAGGTTGGGCCCAAGCCAGATAGCACTGCTACCACCGTTCATCACCCTCAAAAACTAAGGTTGTTGGAAAATATGGAATACGTAAAAGGAATAGCAAGCGAGTTGCTGAACGTGTTCTTGTTTACATGCAAAAGAGACAGAAGAAAAATGGCAGCTTTTGATTCTGATTCCACTGTGAGTGGAGTTCCTCCACCTAGTGATATGAAACTTAGATCTTATTCACGCAGAGAAAATGAAGATGCTAATTCCTCTTCACATACGAATGTTAAATGTCCAAACTCTGGAAGGACTAGGAAGAAGGGAGTACAGGATAGCCGCAATTTAGTGCAGGGTGAAGTTGCCAATGTTCTATTGTCTGAGATGATTACTGACCCACCTGCAACCAGCAGCAATGACACCTTTAGGAAAGAAGAGTATGTGGATGAAAACATGTGTAAACGAGAACTAAGTGATGATAAATCTTGGAAAGCTGTTGAAAAGGGTCTTTTTGATAAAGGTGTTGAAATCTTTGGCAGGAACAGGTCAGTCAATGTAATCTGTGATGTGTTACTATTTAACATATTACATCCACAATTTCCTGAAATTCAATTTGCATATATGTAGGATTGTTGATCATTTTATGCTTGATTCAGATTTGAACTTTAATCTTAAAAAAACTGATATCACTTCTTCTTAACATGGAATGATGCTAGTTTTTCAATTTCTTGTGAAAAAAAAACAACCATCATTAGGTTTAGTTTCCATTGTGGCTATTTTTTGTTGGAAGCTCTGAAGATTCAACTTTTATAACCTGATGTTTTCTTTTTGCTGTGTCTAATGTATAGTTTAAAAATGCTTTGCTGCGTATATACATCATTATTTTTGCTTATTGTTTCCAATTTAGTTTTCTTTGCGTTTATTGATGCTTTATCTAAAGTAGGAATGTTGTTGGTAAATGGCAGTTGTCTAATAGCTAGGAACCTATTAAATGGATTGAGGACTTGTTGGGAGGTTTTCCAGTACATGACTAACTCTGAGAATAAACTCTTTGGCGAAGGTGATGCTGCAAATTCTCTCCTTGAAGGCTATTCTAAGTTTGATTTAAATGGAAATATGGTTAGTATTTTTATTTTATATGGTTTGCTTGGCTCAAAATATTGGACTCCCTTTATTTAAGAATTATATTTCTTTTTTCCTTTTGTTTTCATTTTCAAATTTTTTTTCGGGGTCTTGGTATATGAACATCAGGGTAACAATGAAGTAAGAAGAAGATCAAGATTTTTACGTAGGAGAGGTAGAGTACGTCGCCTGAAGTATACTTGGAAATCTGCTGCTTACCATTCAATTAGGAAACGCATTACTGAGAGAAAAGACCAGCCATGCAGGCAATACAATCCATGTGGCTGCCAAACTGCTTGTGGAAAGCAGTGCGCTTGCCTTCTAAATGGAACCTGCTGTGAAAAGTATTGTGGGTGAGTCATTTTTTCCTTTAATTCGCAGAAATCAAACATCTAGAATTATCTAGCTTATCTTACCCTGAAAATTGCAAATTACTATTTTTCTTTAAAATGGCTGCTGTCCTTCCTGATTTAGTGTGTGAGTGTGGAAGAGTTTCTGCATGTCTCACCATTGCAGGGAAATTGTGGTGTTTGTGGAGCTAGATGTTGTAAAGCTTTTGTGTGTGCCTGTGCATTGTGTGCACTTATTGATGCATGACTGTCTTACACCAATTTGGGAAATTATGGGGTCAGTCCTATAGATGTTTTGCAACGGTTTGTGTTTGTACACTTAATGATAATATTGATGATGCATGGATAATTCAATTAAGATTTACATATTGATCCAGATGTCCCAAAAGCTGCAAGAATCGATTTAGAGGCTGTCATTGCGCTAAAAGTCAATGCCGAAGTCGTCAGTGTCCATGTTTTGCGGCAGACAGGGAATGTGATCCTGATGTTTGTAGGAACTGTTGGGTCAGGTGAGTTTTCATTTTGGATGCTCATTTATTTGAGTACTTTGTAGCATATTGTGGAAAAATATCCCTGATTGATTTCTGGGAATAAGAGCAATGATAAATGGGGAACTATCATGATATAAGTACATTGCTGTATCTGAGGTACACATTTTCTTCATCTTCTTTACTCAATTGTGTGTGTGTTTTGGTTTTAGAGAGTTTTAGCTTCTCCCTATGGTAGTACATGAAAATTAGCCCCAAAGGGTGGGTTCACTGATAAATTCTTGGATTTTAACCAAGATTTCAAATATCCAAAACCCTTTGGAGTCAGCTACATGGGATATTTGGTTTCCAATCACTAATTGTTGGTCTGACAGTGGTCCTTAGCTAATAAATTTTGCACACATAAGTGAGGCCGAGGGATTTTTGGGTGTCAAAAAAATATTGGAAAATTGAAAATGAATCAAAAGATGTCATTTTTTTTTTTATAGACAAATCAGTTGAATTTTGTTATCTTAAAGTGCCCAGGTAACTAAGCCAACAGTGTATTATTTACACTTTTTCACTGTTTTAATATTATATGTCATTTGAGCTTTCTAAATGGGTTTTTGCAGTTGTGGTGATGGTACTCTCGGAATTCCTGACCAAAAAGGTGATAACTATGAATGTAGGAACATGAAGCTTCTCCTCAAACAACAACAAAGGGTAATTGCATTCTCCTGTCTCCCTGTTTTTGTTACTTTCTATGTGTATACTGATGAATTTCTCAGTTATGTATACTTTTCCTTTCTGCTGTGAAGATATTCTTCAAATATTTGTCTAGATTCCCGGGCCCGGGAGAAATATTGAATTCACTGAATTCGTCAAGTTTTGGAACAAGCTTCTTTTGCAATGATTAAAGAGTATTAAACTCTGATCAATTTTGGAATATGTTCAGTATAAGAGATATTTGTTTAATTTTGTCCTTGAGTTATTATTTACTTAGAGTTTGTTATCTTAGAGTTCGGTGGTTGGGTTCGTTTTGAATGTATCCCATTTACTGTGGTGGTGCCTTTTGTGTTGTTTTTTAAAAAATTTTATTGATTAGAAAAAATAAATGCTGCTTTAAGGTTGAATTGGTTCGATTTGCTCTTCCATATTTGTGGATAAGATTGTATATTCAAATGCATATAGTCAAACTAATAATCCTAAACTGGTATCTTTTAAAACCTTGGACAGTAAGAATTTATAATTAGTGGAGTGTTTTGGTTTCTGGAGTGTAAAGTTAGTAATGTTCAGGGCTGAGTTCATTGTCACAACATACTTGTTTTGTAAATTTAAGCACAGAATGTGGTATCTAATGTTTGATTCTAAGCAGTAAAATGTTCAGCTTAAATACTATGTTGAAGTTCTGTAACATGATTATGCTTAGTATTCTCTGTGTCTTTCTTTCTTAAGAGTTGTCTCTGGTATATGTCAAATATACCACTCAATTGGCATTTTATTGGTTATATATGTACTGTGAATGTAACTGTTTCTTGTAAACTACTGGAGTTTGATATTAAAGATTCTGCACTTCTACATTATATTTGCACTCACTTAGGTCTAATCCTCTGTTGTACAGGTTTTACTTGGTAGATCCGATGTTTCTGGGTGGGGAGCTTTCTTGAAGGTAATATCCTGATTTTGTTTAAGCTTAGCTCAACATGAAGCATCAGTCTTCATATGATATATGCTCCGTTTTTCTTGTGATGCTAAATAAATTTTGGCGGGCCTACAGAATAGTGTTGGAAAGCATGAATATCTTGGTGAATATACTGGAGAGCTGATTTCACATCGAGAAGCAGACAAGCGTGGAAAGATATATGATCGTGAAAATTCATCATTTCTCTTCAATCTCAATGATCAGGCATGATATATGGCAATACAGATTGTGTCTAACTTTTTTCTCTCTGTGCTAATGAGTATCTAAATCCATTTCTGTGCAGTTTGTTCTTGACGCTTATCGGAAGGGTGACAAATTGAAGTTTGCAAATCATTCTCCAGATCCAAACTGCTATGCTAAGGTAACCCTTGGACTACTAATGCACTCAGGATTTGCTATCGTATCAAGTCCCACTAAACTTTTTTCTGAAAGCAGTTGTCTAGATTCTAGACATCTCTGGAGCATCAGATTTTGAGCAGTATGCCAATTTGAAGTATCTGCTTAACCATTTTGTGGCAGGTCATCATGGTTGCTGGGGATCATCGGGTGGGCATTTTCGCCAAGGAGAGAATTAGTGCTGGTGAGGAACTTTTCTATGATTATCGTTATGAGCCAGACCGAGCTCCTGCTTGGGCTAGAAAGCCTGAGGCATCTGGGTCAAAAAAGGATGACGCTGCTCCATCAAGTGGTCGTGCTAAGAAGCTTGCTTAGTATAAGCATTTATTATGAAACTCAAAAGTTAAAATTTTCACATTCTTTTAACAGGTAGAAGCATCATTCTCATTAACCTTGGAGAAAAGTGTCTTCTCCATCATTTTGTTGTTGGAGATGCAATTGTCATCTCCATGGATAATTTAATTCAATTCTTACTTTGATTTATGTTTATCCCATTGCAGACTCAGCCACTAACGTAAGGAAATTAGTTTCATTGGATAAAGGGCAATAGAAAAAGCAGTATTATTGACTACTTTTGTTTTGCTGCTCACATCTTCCTTTCTCTTCTTTAGAAATTGAAATTATTATTATTATTATTTTTTAATCATGGATTGCTACAAAAATGTCCTTTTACGCATAGCCAACATACCTGGATTACTTGCAATTAAGTTAAGCTTTCATTTGCTTGTTCTCATCATCAATGCTTCCCGAGTTCTTGTACTCAATCAATATATTACATTTGCCTGGTGCTTTCCTCGAAAATTAGGCAGCATATAAATTGGTTGTCGTGTTCTGTGTTGTGCTTCAGCTTAAACTTGATTAACAAGTTTTAATCAGATTTATATTGGACTGATCCTGTACGCAAGTGTTTTATAATGGCATAATCGTCCCTTTCCCTTTTCAGGTGGCCAAACTTGACTTGGTTTAGTAGATTTCGTACCCAACAAAAGGAAAATTACCCTGACACTTTTTGCAATCTAAAATGGTTTGGTTGTACAAGGCATTTATCATGCAATTAGTATTGTGTATAAATATAAATAATGTATATAAATTTATATACAAACAAAAATATGTTTTTATATATTTTAAGTATTATTTTATTATTAATTTAAAATTATTTAATTATATAATAGTATATTTAAGTTTGTATATACAGTTTTTTGGAATTACTCAGAACCTTTTGTTTGACAATAATAGTAAAGCATTACACAAGAAATTTCCCTGCGGAACTCAATTGGCCTATGGCATGGTAGAGGCCGTGCATAAGAAGGCCAAATAAATATTTCCCACCCAAGGTTCGGTGTAAATATAATTTTTTATTCGTTAATTATTAAAAATCTAAATATTTATTCATCTGATAAATTTTATTGTAATTATTAAGGATAAAATTGTTATTTTTTAAAATATTTAAAAAACTAAAAATATTTCACATTTCTTATTTTTAAGTTTAAAAATCTAATAATTTTTTTTTATTTAAAGTTTAAAAAATCAATATTTCCCCCTAGAATTTTTCTAGCCATCACTATCCACAGTTGAAGACAACAACGACGGAGTTCTCCCCTTTTCTCAAATTTTCTCTCAGTCATACTCCATTTTTGGCCATCATAACCAAAGAAATTGGTTGACGAAGACGAAGAACGGTCGTTGTCTATCGCTTTCATTGGTTGGTGAAGGTCGAAAATAAAACAAGACTGAGAGAGAAGCTAGGCGAAAGGGAGAATGCTGTCATTGTCTACGTCATCGTCTCTGACCATCAACAGCGTGTTAAAAAAACCTTAAGATGAAATGTAAGTTTTTTTAATTTTAGATGAGAGAATTTGTTATTTTTTAAACTTCAGAGTGAAAATATAATAAATTTTTAATTTTTTAAATATTTTTGTTAAATAATAATTTTATCATTAATGATAATAATAACAACAAAAATTTAATAAATATATAAATATTTAATAATTTAATAATTAATAAATAAAAAATTAGATTTATATTAAAACCTGCGCGGAAAAATATCATTTCTCCGCATAAAATTGAAATGTTAACTTCCATCGGTGCATACCCCTGTGGTGAGGCAGCCTACCCCACCACGTGAGAGCCACTGGAATGAAAAACTTACAGGTGTGACTAAATCAAAGGCCCTTAGACAAAGACAAATACCGCCAATTCACAATTACATTGATTCATAGACAATCTTTGGAGCCAAACAATCGTGATAACAGAACTGTCTAAAGCAAAAAGTAAATTGACAATTTTCTTAAAAAATTAAAGGTTATTGATAGTGATATAAAAGCCCGGTTTTTCTGCCCAAATTACGTCATCAATGTCACTTCTCTGCACTGTACACCTTCTCTTTTGCTTTAATTTTTAGGCTTGCAGCTGTTAACTGCTCTGAGTCCCTTCTCTTTTCTCTCTACTGGATTTTTCTTGAGCTCTGCATAAGCACGCAGAAGCCACGTTGGCGTGTTTCATGGACTCTCGTAGCTTATGCAGAGCCTACGCAACTTGGTATCTCTTACTGTCACTTCTTTCACTCTTCCTTGTTCATTCTACTGCCTGTTCCAACGGCAATTGCCAGGTACCAAATGCTGATCTGTGAGATATTCTTCTTTCTTTCATTACCCAGAACTGAATTTTATGTTTTTTACAACAACAGGTTCTTGATTCATGTGCTACTGCCACAGACTGTGGGCCAGGTCTCTACTGTGGTAACTGCCCTGCTTTGGGTAAGACTCAACCCGTTTGCACCAGAGGCCAAGCTACAGTACCAACCGCTATTGTAAGCTTCTTCCTTCTACTTTGATATTTTGTACATTTGATGTTGGGTTTGTTCTGTTTTTCAATGTTTTTTATGAAGTTGGTTTTCTTTGGATTGAGTTGTCTTGAGAGAATTTTTTCCTAACAGATTGGTGGATTGCCTTTCAACAAGTATACATGGTTGGTGACTCATAATTCATTTAGTATCGTTGATGCACCGGCTTTGCCTGGTGTTCAAAGACTCACTTTTTACAATCAAGAAGACACTGTTACTAATCAGTTGAGGGTAAGCCATTATGTTTTTCTTCAATCTTAACCATGTTCAGTGATCCCTTTATTCGTCGGAAAGGAAAATGTCAATTCTGTAGCATTAAATTCCTTTCTGTCGCATTATGAACTCTAAATGTATTGTCTTGAATCGGATTCTTATGTAATTTTCTTTTGATGGATATTGATTAGAATGGAGTAAGGGGATTGATGCTGGATATGTACGATTTCAATAATGATATCTGGCTCTGCCATTCATTTCGTGGGCAATGTTTCAACTTCACTGCGTTTGTAATGTTCCTCCCTAATTTCTTCGTTTAGCAATGAAAATGTGATTATGTTCGATTGCTTTTTGAATTAGTTTGTAACGTATGCTTTGGATTGGTCTCAGCAACCTGCAGTTGACACTTTAAAAGAAGTGGAATCATTCTTGAGTCAGAATCCAACTGAGATTGTGACTATTATAATAGAGGATTATGTTCATACTCCAAAAGGGTTAACTAATTTGTTTACTAGTGCTGGTTTGGACAAGTATTGGTTTCCTGTGTCCAAGATGCCCAAGAAAGGTGAAGACTGGCCAACTGTAATGGAAATGGTGCAGTCAAACTACCGGCTTCTTGTTTTCACTTCAATTGCTTCGAAGGAATCAGAGGAAGGTGTGGCTTATCAGTGGAGATACATGGTGGAAAATGAAGGTAAGTATTTGAATAACTGTTATGCTTTTACTAATTTGAATCGCATGTATGTCATCCTTTAATTGCCTCATGATGTTGCATCAGCTGGAGATCCTGGGGTTAAACAAGGCTCCTGTCCTAACAGAAAAGAATCACAGCCACTGAATTCAAAAAAGGCCTCCCTTTTCCTTCAGAATTATTTCCCTACATATCCAGTTGAAGCTGAAGCTTGCAAAGAGCATTCAACTCCACTTGCTGAGATGGTTGGTACTTGTTATAAAGCAGCTGGGAACGTGATGCCCAACTTTTTGGCGGTCAATTTTTACATGGTAAGGAATCTTGCTTACCTTAGCTAAATTTGCAAAGATACCCTTACCGATTCAGCATCTTAACCGACAAGAATATATTGCAGAGGAGTGATGGAGGGGGTGTCTTTGATGTTTTGGATAGAATGAATGGCCAGACATTGTGCGGGTGCAATACTGTCCAAGCCTGCCAGGTTTGTCCATATAATAGTCTGATTACTTGTTAGTTCCATTCCACATTCTAGTTCAGTTAATTCATTACCTCTCTTTTGGATTCTAGCCCCTTGTATTTTTTTTAAAAAGAAGGAAAAAGACATAGTAATTGGAAACTTCTTCCAAGTCCACAAACTAGTGCAGATCCTTCTCTCTCACTCTGTCAAATCCATATTGTAGCTTTTGCCAAGTAGAGAAATCACAATTTTCTCATAATTTTAACAATCTGGCCGAAAGTTATTAAATGAAAAATTAAAAAAAGAAAGCAGCTCATAAATTAGCAGATATTTTCCAACAATTTATTGCCAAAATGTTTATAATTTGAAATTTGCATCAACTTGATCTGGGGTGCACCTCATAATCTACACTTACCCTAAAGTGAACCGTCAAGTACTCTATCAACCAGAGAAGCTGTGCATTAATCTTTATCAACCATATCTTGAATGCTGTATCAAAACTTGAGACCCTGTTATAGCAACTCATGGTGCACTTCATCTTTTTGATAGTTGACATTTATGTGTCGTTGGTATTTTGAACAATATGATGGTATCATCAAATTGAATTGTATTTATAGGTTTTTAAGTTCTTAATCCCTATAATAATGTACTATCTGTTAATCTGTTTGTTAGACAAGACTGTATTGATGGAATTTTGCAGGCTGGAGCACCTTTTGGATCTTGCAAGAATATTACTGTACCTAGGAGTCCACCAACTAATGATATGGGAAGCTTTACTGGATCTGTTCAGTTCTCAAGATCTGCTTCAACCGCACATTCTCCAAGTTGTTTGCTTTTCAAATTACTTTATCTTCCATTGATGCTGTTTCTGTTATTGCCGCGCTGAATAATATATACTATGGGAGAACATTACTGACCTACCATAGGAGGCACTATGATATATAGTAACAAATCACTGCCTTTTACAACCAGGGTCAAGCATTGGCTAATAGAGTTGAGTTATTTTAGAAAATTAAATGAAGAATTGAAGCAGGAAGTGATGTAGATAGTGGTGAAAAGAGAGTTGCAGTGTTTTTCAAAACATGGTTCAGTTATGCAGCTTTTACTACATTGAATCACTTGTCAGGTATTGGAATGTTTTAGATATTGACATTTATTCATCTATGCTTTCTTCACTGATACCACTAATGCATATTTTTATGTAAGTTTTGTTTGCCTGAAGAATTTATGCTAGACAAATTATCAAAATCCTTTTATAAGTTTACACTAGAGGTGTCAGGGGGTCGGGGTGGCCCGAGACCCCCTTTTTTTGGTCCTTGGGCCGTGAAGTTAGGCTTGCGGATTGACACAATACAATACATAATTTTTTAAAAAATTTTTATTATTATATAGAAAATCTAAAGAATTTATATAGGGAATCCAAAAATATTTATTAATATTATGAAAAATTAAAAAAAATAAAAAATAAATATTAATGTTATGAGAAAATCAAAAGATAATGTGAGAGATTTAAACTTATTAATTATTTGTTATAAGAAAAACTTAAAAGGAGAGAAATCCAATGGACCAAAAAAAAGATAAAAAATGTATAAAAATAGGGTGGCCCATTAAGGGCCCAAGTCTACATGATCTGCTGTAGAGTGGGTTAGGTGTAGGTAGACTCAATCCGTAAGGTCCATCACTGTATGGGCTTTGGCCCAACACAACTCATAAATGAGGTGGCTTACACCGATACCAACCCGATATGACTCACTGTCACTTCTAGTTTAACTGTACACTCAATCGGTTCTGTACTTTCAACTCAATATATCTTTTTCTAATTTCTTGTCATGGACCCATAATCATGTAAATTACATCATTAGTTATAAACTCAAACAAGCATTTTGCAGGTTTATTCTTCTATAACAATCAGTAATTTCAGTAGGGTTGAAAGAATTGCAAAGAAATAGCAGACAACACAACTATGGTATTCGAATTATATATCATATTATGTATCAAAAATTTTATTTTATGTATCGCATATCGAATATGATATCATATTTTATGATATAATTTTTTAAAAATAAAATAATAAAAATATATAATTGACATATCATTATTTTAGAAAAATATTATAAAAATATTTAAAAATTTAAAAATTTATATATTTTTTTATTATTTTATTATTTTCTCTAAAAAAAAATTAATCAGTATCAGTTTTATTTATATATATATATATATATATATATATATATGAATGGAAATATATGACTAAAAAGAAGCAGGCCATGTGACAGTGACAAGTTATATCTTTACTGGTACTAAAGCATGTAAAATTTATTGAGATAAAAAATGAAAATGCACAACTGACGAGAGCTAACATTGTGTAAATAGGCTATACATGATCCGTCAGATGGTGTTTAGAGGAAGGCAACGTACGGTCCTTATCTACACTCAGATCCACTGTTTTGAGCCGAAAACGCAAAAACATGAAATGGTAGACCAGTTTTAAGAATTTTTGTTTCCAAAATATAATTATATATACAAATATATTATTACAAATTGAAGTGATGGGTTATAGTTAAGTGATACAATTGTTTATTTTTTTTATAAAATTTATTTATTTATTATATATATCTCTTAGAATATAATTTATAAAATAAATAATATTTTTAAAATCAGATCAGATCGATTAGTTTAATTAGTTAAACGATTAATTAGTCTATAATCTAATTCAATTTATAGATAAATATTGATCTGTTTGAAATTCAATTAAACACTGTAAACTTGTTGAACAAAAAAATTATTTAAAATCAATAAAATTGAATTTACATAACCCTATATAATTTTTGTCTTTTTTAAACTTAAAATAATTATAATTTATAAAATTTTAATTAAATTAATAATAAAATTTATAATTAGTTTTTTAATCTATATAATAGAATGTTAATTAATTAATTAACATATTTAAAATTATATTTTATATTTTAAAAAATATAATAAATATTTAATACCTTTTAAAAGATATAGGGCAGAAAACTTTTTTTCATTTAAGGTACAATGAAATTTTAAACTCTTATCTTCTAATTTTTAAAAATTTAAATAGTTATTTATAAAATAAAATATATTAAAAATTTTAGTTAGAGTTAGAGAGTAAAATTATTATTTAATGATAATATTTTAAAAAATAAAAGTTTATATCATTTTATCCCTTAATTTCAAAAAATTAACAATTTCTCCCAAAATTAAGTTATGAAAAGTGAAATTTTTTCCCTATATAGTGATTCAAATTTTGTCGATGAATTTTTGATAAACAATGACCGATCTCTCTTTCTCCTAGTGATATCTCTCTCTCCAACACTTTCTCTCTGATTGATAACATTTGAATTCAATAAAATTAAGATGAAATTCAGATAAAGAATTGAAACTTTTATTTTTAACCTTAATTAAAAATTTTAATATATTTTAATTCATAAATAAATATTTAAATTTTTAAAAATTAAAAAATAAAATTTTAAAGATTTTATTATACTTTAAGAAGTGGGAGTAAATCCTTTGGCCAAAAATATATAATAATATAATAATAAATTAAACCGATTAATAGATCACTTGAATAAATCGACCGCCAGTTCAATTTAGAAAATATTGAAAGTAAATCCTTTTCCTCACTTGGTTTAAAAGACTTGACTAATTTTTCTGTGGCCCACTCTCTCTCAACCAATTTATTTCCGTCCGCAGCATCTTTATCTTATCATATGCAGCAACAAAGCGGGGTCCACCAACTGATAAGGCCGTCTGAAATACCTTTTTACCCCCGGCTACACAGAGGAACTACAACTGTGCAATCAACCTCTTCACTCAGTCACCGTCAGACTGTCCTCGTGATTTTTTCTTAAACAAATAGCATCATGCCACGTGCATCCAAAGACATTGGGAACAAAAATTTTAACAATCCAATCCCATCATCCAAAGCACACTGCCAAATTGACAACTCCATAGTCCTTGACCATCATCATGATTACAATGATCTCACACACGCACATCCCAACACACCAATCACCGTATCTATTTGACACGTCTATATCAAGCCACTAGGACCCACATAGATACAATGCTCTTTTAGCCCTGTCTTGTCCGTAGGTGTTGACTGACGCCCGCTCAAATACTCACAATATACGCTATTCTCTTTCTTATGTAAGACATCTGTAAATAAATTAAAGACGTGAGATCCATTTTTACTGATTAAAAAAATATATATTTATATAATTACATATAAAAATAATGTATTATTGTAATAATATTATGTGTATTTATTTTTAATATATATTAATATATAATTAAATAATATTAAATTAAAAATATAATTATATTTATATATATAATAAATATATATAATATTATTTATATTATTTACCACTTAAATAGCATGTAAATTGGAATAATAGTATCAAACCTAGTACTCATAAAATTTAACTACATGTGCACACTTATAAGTACAGATTCTTCACCAAACACTACAATTGGACACCATGTTGCAATTACTTCTGTTTCTCGGTCTCTACAACATTTTACATGGACAAAGATTCTGCAAACCTTAGGATATTAAGGCCTAGCTTGCACGGGCTAATTAAAACAACTTCTGCACCTGGTCTGGGACAAAGGTAATGAATCGATATGCACCTGCAGATTTAATAAAATAAGAGTAGGGTAAACTTGCTAGCGTTTTGCAGTTCAGTATTTGCACTTCAGACATTTTGGGACATCAAAGTTTGTTTTGATTCCCAAAAATGTAAATTTACAGGCACTGAAATGTTTAGAGTACAAGTACAGTTACCAATGTAGTTATAATCTACTGTTATATCTCATAGAAGTCTTCTGTTTAATGTTACTTCTGAATTTTACATGCTTATAGCCTGGTATATTGCATGCATGTGTATTAGGATCCATAGAACCCAGAAATGTTATCAACTTCTCTCTTGTTTGATTGTTATTAATATTATTTGTACACCCCACCAATCTACATCAACTTTTTTTTTTTTTGCTTTGATTGATAGGGCTTTATGTTTGTTTGTTATTTTAATAACGAGTAATGTTATGTATTTGTATTTTTGATATACTATTTCATACCCACAACACCAACTCTAGGAAGCAAATGAAAATAAGGTAATTCTTTCTATTGGTGTTGACCATTATCACGAGAATGAAAGTGGGTCATGATTTCATGTTAGTATATTTTAATGGAAGAACCATCTAAGATGACACAATAAGAACCAGAGAAACCAGCCATAGAACATATTGACATGCCTTGTATTTGTACCTCACCAGAGCACGGACAGGGAGATTCCTCCTATCTAGTCACCCAAACGGAGGACGAGGCAACAAAATGAAGCCAATAAGTATAAGGGCTAATTTGAGTGGTAAAATGAGCCATTTCAAATAAAAGAAACTTTCTAATGATGATATTTCAAAATTAAATCTTTTAATTTATTTAAATTCTGAATTTTTATTTGTTTAAACTGGTCAATATTATTACCAATTTCATTTATGATTTTGGAGTAGGAATATCAGTTTATTTCAAAATTCAAAGAAACATGACATTTTCTTTTAGGACCATCAATAAAAATACAAAAATATAATATAAACAGAAAAACAACACGAAAATAAAATTCCCTCATTAGGTTTTACCTCCTTGACCATTCTCGTTTTCTACGTTAGAATTTGCTCCGCTACTGCCACTCTTCACAACAGAATTAGCATCACCATTCCAACTCTTCACGAAAGACTCTTTCCTCTGCTCAAGGAGCGAGCGAACCACCCTGATAGCTGTAGCAGTACGATCAAGCATTGCATGGGCTGAATTCGGTCACAATTCTTGTATGGAACTTTCAGAAGCTTCTGGAACTCCTCATTCTTCTTATCGAGTTCCTCTTCGCCAACATTATTATCACCATCAGTCTTCGCCTACGTAATGGAAGTCTTTTGAAACTTTATGTCCTTCCTTGATAGGAATTTGAATGATCATGTTGTCTCACACGAAGTCGTTCAACAACGGTCAGATAGCGAGCCGTAATGCAACACTGCGTTTTTCCGAAGCAGCAGCAGGACTGGATATTGCGGGTTTAATGGTTTATTTACTGATCATTTTAGTTTTTGCAAATAACGTATTGCTTCTATTCTATCTTCTTCTACCTCTTCCTCTCCCTCTCCCTCTCCCTCTTAATCCCCTCTCTAAATTTCTTTTTTAATGCTATGAAACTCATTCAATAACGTAAAAGGTTGAATCAAGAGGTATCAGAGCATTCAGATCGATGACAAAGGGCACTCGAATGAAGAGAAATGATACCGTCGATGTTGGAGGTAAGAATCATTAGGACTAACAGTAGTCCCTACTCAAGCCTTATTGTAGATGGCTCCTATGCATTGATTAAAGATGTTGGTTTTCCAATAAAAGGATAAGGATCCATATTATCAGATTATAGTTAGAAATTATAAAGAATGTAAGATCTAAAGCAACCAGATATTTACATGGCAAAGGTTCCTTAATTGAAACCCTACATTCAAGACATTAAAGATTTTAGTCGAATTCATTATACAAGAAAATCACTGTAGAAACTTTGACACCGAAAGCATAGTTAAAGATTCACTGAAATTCGTTCAAAATCAAAGAAAACAAGAGAGTTTTCTTACAACATGTCTTAGCAAACGAGAAAAAGATATAAATAGTTTGGAATTCTCTCAAATAATATTATTTTATATATGAGTAAAATCTTTCTATCAAAAAATTATAAGAAAAGTGTAATTTGACAAATTCAATTGTTCTCACGATTTTTTTAACATATCGAATTCATCTTTTATAATCATTGAATCATAAATTATCTTTAACTCTAACTATAAATAAGTAACAATAAAAACCAACCTTTCAAAGACCACATTTCATGTAACCGGAATTGGATTGACAATGTAGGTTCATTATACTAAGATTTAATTATATTTATTTATGTAATTACACTGTTAATTTCGTGTCATTGTCCTTTAAATATAGCATTATTCATATGCGTAGGGATGATAATTTTAACTTTTGTATTGTTACTTTGACAATTTTTATAATAACACCCCTAATAAAAACTGTGTTCATCCTTAATTGTTTGCATTGAATGGCCTGCCACGATCCTAATAAACCTATGATTGGTGCAGTTTTCACTTGATATCCTAGTCAGGGAAAATGTCAAGCTTATAAGCTTCAAGAATAACTTATACGCTTGAGGGGGTGTTTGGTTTGGGTAATATTTGATTACTAAAATAGAAAGATTACCTTAAAGATAGATTACTTAGAAGATTATTGGGTATAAATGATTACTATGTTTGATAAAATTTGATAGGTATAAATAATTATTGTGTTTGGTTAAAGGTAATAAAAGATTACTAGTAAATTATTTTATTTAAATACCCTTGAATATAATTATTTTTAAATATTTTTTATATTATTTGTCATATTAATTAAAAATAAATTTATTTTTATCTCAAAAAATTAATAAATAATAATTTTTCTATAATAAACTCAAGATTACCTCAGTAATCTTTAAATACCTAAGGTGAAGGTGGTAATCAGATTACCATCTATATTACCTGCCATGTCAGCATTGGTAATAAAAGATTACTGTAATATTTTATTACTGACAAACCAAACAAGGGAATAAAAGATAGATTATCAAGGTAATCTATCTTACCGTTAACCAAACACATCCTGAGGGTGAAGGATAATGATTGAAGCTTGGGCATTATTCGAGGTCAATTAACAATACCGACGGCGTTCTAACCAAAGCTGAAATTACCTTGTACGGACAGCCACCGCCACATAAATTCGGAGGAAACGGAAGATGATGATGACAACAATTTTCCTTTTTTTTATTCGGAATTCATTAATCAACCAGGACTTGCTCTTCATTTTCGATTTCAGTTTTCCACGATACCATGTCTGAATCCAGCTAGTAAATATATGCATTATTCACATACTATTTGTGTTCTTATATCATTCGTATATTAAATATGTTTAATTTTTTTTAAATTTAAAAAATATAAAACGTGTATTTTATATATTTTTTATATTAAATACAAATTATAATCATATTTTATATTTATAATATATTTTTAAATTTTTAACTAAACTTAAAATATAAAATTATCATTATATTTTTAATTATTTACAAAAAATATCATTATTATTTAAAAAAAAAACTAACAATATTTTTTTCTTAATTTTGCATTTTTCTCACATGTGACCTATATAAAGATTCACTCTAATTTAAAGTTTGAAATATAAGTTGATTAATTAATTTATTTTTTTCATTGACTAGTACGTTACTTATTGTACAAAAGATTTTGATTATGTATTATGTTATATCAATTTAATAGTTAATTAAATACTTTATATTTAAATTATTATATTAATTTTTAATAAAATATTTGTGAAAAATATTAAATTTATTATAATATTATCGTATTTTTAAAAATATATTATTGACGATGTATCGTATTAAATTTATATGTATACATTTTATATTTTTTTATATGCAAATTTTAAAGATTTTTTTATAAATATGTTTTTTATTATTTACCATATTATGCCCTTATAATTCATGTTACCATTTTTTTTTTGTTTGTTTTCATATTCACTAACTAAAATTTGAATGTCCATTTCTTTCCCTTATAATTCATGTTACCATTTTTTTTTTTTTGTTTTCATATTCACTAACTAAAATTTGAATGTCCATTTCTTTCTCTCTTTCTTAAAAAAAATAATAAAAAATTTAAGAAATTGAAGCCATCGTCTTACAATACACCGGCTGTTATCCAACATTATCATATCCAACTCAATTATTAATACTATATTTTTCCATTATTTGTTTTTATTTTTTCCATGTTAATTTATATAGTATAATATAAATGTTATTTTCAGATTTTTTTATAATGTGACACAGATTCTGGTGGAATAGAAAGGCCGGCGGTTGTAGAGTTACTAGGTTGAGCTTGAGAATAATAAAAAAATTAAAATGTATTAATATAATGTTAGTTAGCGTGACTGTTTTAGTGCGACTCACGTGCAACAGGGAAGTGACTGTGAGTGGAACTCACCTGACAGAATCAATTTATTATTCCTACTCCATCCGTCATTTTTAGCAAATCACAGACGACTTATCTCGTGCCACCTAATCAACAGTACCACTGAAAATCATAATAGACCACTGTCTCAATCTTCCCACTCGCTCAACTGCCGCGTGACAAGAAATCCTCACTGTTTACCAATTTGTTTAATTTGAACCCCGCCCACCATGGCTTAAACTCTCAGCTCTGTTGCTGCTGCTTAATGCTAAGGATGCTTTGACAAGAAGACAAAAGGAAAGCAAGCAAAAGATAGAAAAGAAACAAACTTATAACAGAAAACACAACCCAGAAAAAAGAAAAAAAAAAAAAAACCAAATGGAAGGTGATCTTTGTGATTTTGTTTTCCATGATAGTAGCCATATTTTCGACAATGTTAATTTGGGTTCAGGAGGTTCATCTTTAGTCTGTAATAGCCAGGCTCAAGATGATTTCTCTATGTTTCTTCATCAGATTATGTACCGTTCACCATCCACAAACACTTCTTCTTGTGTTATGGCTGACGCTGGCGTGTACACACTGGAGAATATTTCTCAGCCTTTGATCACTTCTTCACAAGGGTTTTTTACCGGTGATCCGGTGAATATGTTTACCGATGCTGATTTTTTATCGGGGAATGTGAAAAAAGTCAGTGGAGTTACCGTGCCGTCTTCAAGCGCTGGAGTTGCCGAGAGCGAAATGGTTAATGAGCCCGACGGTGAAAGTGAGGTACTTGATTTTATTTGTTTGTCCTTCTGTGTTTCTTTACTGGCTGAGTCTAGAAAATGTTGTAGAATAGTTGATGGAAGTAGAATTCTTTGGTTGGTTTTTAGATTTACTCACTGTTCTGTTGCTGAGAAAATGTGGCTTGAAGAAGTTTAATTTTGGGTTGAATTCTTTAAAACTTCAACCGATTCACAAATTTTAAACGCAGGGTATTGAAGCTTTGGCTCATCATGCTCCACCAAAGCCACTTACTTCTCGTTGTTCAAAGAGAACAAGAGCTGCAGAGGTGCACAATTTATCGGAAAAGGTGGTGGCTTGTGCATCTAATGCTTTGTTCTAAGAGTGTAGAAGGGCACTTTTGTTTTTATTTTTTCATTTTAAGGGTAATTTAATGGCTTGGGGTTGAGTTTTTGTTGAACAGAGAAGGAGGAGCAGGATTAATGAGAAAATGAAAGCTTTGCAGAACTTAATTCCAAACTCTAACAAGGTAAGCAAATTTCAAATTTACAAGTTCTGCTTTTTGCTTGGTTGGTTGCTTTTATTTCTTGAATAAAAGCCATCCTTTTATTTTTATGTTGATAACAGACAGACAAGGCATCAATGCTTGATGAAGCAATTGAATACCTCAAGCAGCTTCAGGTCCAGGTGCAGGTTTGTGGTTTCTCTTGTTTTTTACTTGTGTTGTTACTTTATTGCTCCTTCACTTGTATTGACACCTTAGCCGTAGAAGTTTGAGTTCTCCAAGCTAGCTGTAAACTGAATTGTGGTTAAACTAGCTGACTTGATTCTTGTGAAGGATTAATGTTCTGGGGATACAATTAATAAAACTGTTGCAGAGTATTTTCAGAGATTTTCATTGTTAAGAGCCTGACTTGAGCTGGTTGTGCCAAAGCAAAGTTCTTGAAGGGCTGATCTGCACTCAGTCCTACCCTTCTATTTGCAATAATATGTATAATTTGACTTGGAGTTTGCTATACCCAGCATGTTTAACACATGATAATTAGAGCAAGATAATACAAGGAAAAGATGATTTTGGTACATCTCTAACACTGCAAGGCGTCATTTAGTTGTCTCAGAATAATCTCACCCTGGCAAAAGTTTTTTGTTTTTCGTAATTGCAGGGATCATTATAAATCTTCTAAAGTTCTTCATTTATATTATAAAAGATGATTAGTAACAAGCTATGCCTGATTTTAATTTGGATAGAGTCATCATCACTTTTACTGCTTAAAACCATGACTATGCTGTTTACTTTCCAAAAACATGTCTATTTTTTATTGCAAACATGTTGATCTCTCTCAATTCAAAATTCCAGGATTTGAATTGATGTCCTTTATTAGCCAATTGGAGGTCAAGTCATAGAATTTTACATTGTCAAGTTCACAAAATCTGGGAGTTCCGGGAAATTTGAATATGATATGCAATTATTTCTCCCTCATCCTGTTGAAATTGCCTAAACAAACAGAGTGGATTAATAAGTAGCAATGATAATAACCGAGTTTGGTTGTTACTTTGTGGTTTACGTTTCAGGTATTAACACTGAAAAATGGATTTACCTTAAATCCCATGGCCTTCCCTGCATTGGTGCAGCATTTCGAACTCTCTGAAGTGAGAATGGATTTTAGCCAGGAAAATGGATCTCAAATGAACTCAACAGGCACGCTTACTCTGAACCAACAAACTCCATCAGAGAACATCTTCAGTCTACCGAAGCATTTCAGTGCCTTGAATCAGCTACATCTTCCCAATATATCAACTATGATCAATTCAGAAACCACATTTGGTTTGGATTCATCAATCATTCATACTCACTTCGAACCCTTCCATCGCAGCACCTCATGTGCGGTAATGCCTGAATGCCACTCCTTGTAGTAATTATGCATAGTTACACAAATAACATTCACATGTATGATATCGGTATGCAAGGTGAAGGTAACAGGCAGGCAAGACACGTTGCACCATCAACAGCTAAATGTGAACCATTCTGAGACAAATACATCAGGTGTGTCCACTTAGTCTACTATTCATCTTACTAATTAAACAAATATGGCTGGAGGATTGCAGTTGTGACATGGCTTTATCTGTTGACAGAATTTGGAATTGGAAGCACATCTATAGCTTTGCTTCCATTTAATACACAAGCTTCTGCTGCAAAGAACAGCGGCTCTTTAGAAGCATGCATGATGGGTAGAGACCAGGCTGAAGGTGTGCACTCGAAAAATAATGAGTGCAATCTGATACTTTCCCCCCAACTGAATGGGTAAAGAAACTTTTGAATAAGATGTAATTCCTGAGTGTAGCATATGAATTGCATAATTTTTCTTGGCATATGCTTTTGAACAGCATGCAAACTGGAAGGAACGTCCAGGGTGATGATATCAAGCTTGACGGGAAGGATTTCTGAAGTTTACTTGACCACTTACTTAACCTATTGGACTTAATGCAGCACTGCTGCTGTAGTTAACTGCCAGTTTTAGTGTTTCTTTAAATCACTCTCGAAGCCTTGAGTGTGAAGGTGGTATTTTGGACTTGCTTCTAACTAGCTCTAGTGAGCAAAATTTGTCACAATCAAGTCTGTATTTGCTCATTTTGTTATTCTCTTTCGAAGGCTTGAACTTATCTAATGGTTTTTATCGTGTAATATTACTACTAGTGCTAATATTATTTAATATGTGTCGGGGACGCTCATCCAAACCTACCAATAAATATAGAACAACTCAATTAAAAAAAAAACATACAAATAAATATTTGGCTCGGTTAAATCTATAGTAATTTATTCGAACTCAATCCATTAAATAATAAATTTTTATAATTATGTAATTTCTGTAAGAGAAAAATCACAAAAACTTTTCACAAATACATGGCTTTTAAATCTAAAAAGTCTAATTACACTTTTTAATAATTTATTATTATTCTATTGGTAACTCTTATGGTTCAAAACTACCGTATTTAAAAACAAAATATTCAATTCATAAAAGAAAGACCTTTTAAAAATATTCTAAAAATGTGGGCGCATAAGACATGTCTACAACTTTGCTTAAAGAACCAATGTGAAACAAGATTCAAGATGTAATTCTAATAAATTCTTGTTTGACTTAAATCTTCCAACCCTTAAGCAGCATCTACAAAATGTTAGAAAGCATTCATCTTCAATCTTCCTCTATCTTCAATCTTGTTAGCAACCAAGTCTCAAATGCCTACCTTGATTTGAGTTCATCCTCAAATCTTCACTCTTCCCAGCAACTATATCTTGAAATCCTCTCTTGATTATAGTTCTTCCACATTTCTAGTTTGTCTCTTTCCAAGTGACAAACCTCACTTTGATTGTTGGGGACACAACACTCAAACCCAGCAATAAAAATATAGCAAACCCAATTAAAAGAGAAAATACACAAATAAATATTTGGATCAATCGAACCCAAAGTGGTGAATTCCAAAACTAAATCCACAAATCAACAAGTCTTTACAATTATGTCACTTTGGAAGAGAAAAACCATAAAACTCCTTTTAATTATTGAATCTTAGAAAGCCTAATTACACATTGTAATAGTCTACTACTATTCTATCAATGTCTCTCATTATTTGAGATTACCTCATCTAGAAACAACTTTCTTTAAACAATCAATGTGGAACAAGATTTAAGGCATAATTCTAACAATATGTATATTTGACCTTCTTATTAAAAGTAATGTTATTTGTTATTCTAATTAAAAGTGATGTTATGAAGTGTGCTCTCTCCTATATAGATATTGCAGCAAGTCGTATGAGATCGTGTCAGGCCGAATCTGGTGCGGCCCGCCATGCTCACGGTTCATGTTATGCCATGGCTTGCCAATTTTGGATGATGCAGAGGGACTTGGATTTTGGAGGGAACTTGATTTATGAAAGAGTCGGGTGCAACTGACTAATGATGTCATAGTTGTCCAAAATTGTATTGAATTTTCCTGATCATACTTTCTTTTGAAGTGTCAGTTGATTGTTACCATCAATTTCCATTGACTAACTATTGGTGGTGCTTGTCAATGCCTTCAGTTATGTTACAGCTAAACGTTGAACGCCTTTGAACTTACGAGTTTTACTTTTTCGTCTTAAAATTAGTACTTAACCCAAGGCTTGGGCAGGTTATTGTTGATTTGAAGTTGAACCATCAGGAGTGTAGTTCTGTTCAGACTTCAAGATTGTCTTCACCTCCACCTACCAAGGGAGTGTAAGAAAAGCCAGCGGTTTGAATTGACCAGAACCTCATTCCAATGCCCCTCTGAACACTGGTAGAGCGAGAAATCTTATGCTTCATCATCATTTCTCTGACTGTCAACAGTGTCATTTCAATGCCAGTTGCTGGTTGTTTGCCTGTATCATAAACATTAATTGTCCTCCTCTTCGTCTTATTATTTCAATACAATAATACAGTTATGTCGTTTGATTTCAGAGACTGTAAGACTCGTTAACATATATCATTTCTTCTTACGAAGTCTAAAACAGACAACAAGTTAGTTGGTCAAGGCAAAATCCTCAACCTGCAATTTTTAAAGGATTGCAATATAGTTTATGGAGGTAGAGCTTACCAAGTACGGTTTCATGGTCATCATTGTTCACTGGATTATTCTTTCTGATTCCCTTTTGCACAGGACACACCCAGCTTCAGAGAGCACCTTTGTTTGCCTGAAGCTTCTTGGGAACAGCAATCTGTCAATCTGCCACAGCATTGAACTCTTTACTTCTAAATTCTAAATGGCAACAAGGGAGCCATGAGCGACCTGGCACCAAAAACCAAAACAAAAACAAGAAAATAAATGAACCGTCATTTTTTAAATTAATTCATAGGCCAACCGTTTGCTTAGACTTCCAATTGCATACGCCTTGACAACGGGAGCATGGCACTATGCTTTGATTAAATTAATCTTCTTCTGAAAAATTACTATGAAATGTACTTAATTTCCAACGTCCATTTCTTGAACGAAGGAAAAATATGAAATCAGAATGGTTTTATGTCATAACTTCAACATGTCCGAAAGCAAATGCCTTGGTCTTAAACGCCTTAGACATGTCCAACGGCTGGGCTGGCGCGTGACATTGCTCAATCTATTTGTGGGTTGTGCCAAGCTTATGGTGTTTGCAGGTTGTGTTGGGGGTTTTGAGGTGCACTTGGCAAGATTTAAATAAACAAATAAAGATTACCAGTTAAGGATGTAAGAGTAACTCAGAAAATGTTGTGGCAAAATTTCTTGGGTTACTCTTACATCCTTAACCATTAATTATCATACTATTATTTAAATTTGTGGATTAGACCCCAAAATCCCTCAACATAACTTGTATAGATCATAAGTTTGACACGACCCACAAATAAACAAGGCAATGCCTAACTCTGCAAATAGGTGATAAGTCACATCACAATTGTATGTGAGATTAATGGTTAAAGATGTAACATTATCGATTGCAGTGTTGCTACTGATATCTCTCTTAATCAGATGATAAGTTATGGCAAATTTCTAGTCGGAGTTAGGCTTAAGTCTTTGTCCTGGTATCTCAACCTGTCAACCATTGCTTTTGCAGATTTCTCTTGCTGAATTCAATTCAACCTGGCAAATTTGAATGTGTTAAGGTTTCAAGGCCTCTGTTTGCCTTAACCCGTCAGACGGGCCATGGTTGAAAAGAATATTTGGGTTGCCCAGTCGTGGCCCATTAATACGTGTTGAACGTGGTACACACTATTTAGTTATTTCTTTGACCTGCCAGATTTCCATTTCAAAACAAATTGCGCCCGATTTTCTGATTAAGGATGGTGCCTTTCAAACACATTAGTTTGGTCAGCATGCAGACGTGCTCCTTCCCATCAATATCCAATCTCACATGCCTCTGTATTTTGACCTTGGAACTTGGCACTGTCTGTTGGGCCTGCCAATGAAATCTACTGTTTATAATAACTCTCTGCAGTTTCAGAGCAGTAGAGATACAGTCACGCTCGTATTGATTGAATAAGTAAATTCGAACATAATAAATTACTAGGTGGTTAGCCATGATTTAATTTTTTTGATTGAACAGATAAATTCAAACAAAATAATTGAATCTATAAGTGTATCCGTATTGATTTTGAATAGGTAAACCCACCTACAATGAATTGCTAAGTGGATAGCTGTGACTCAGATTTTTTTGTTGACATCCAGAAGACAACTACTAACATATGGCTTATAATGAATTGAACCTTTGACGTTGACAAGGCCTATATCCAAACTTAACTAGCTAGTTGTCTATTTTTAAACTTTTTTTAAATTCAAAATTAATTAAAAAAACCTTTGAAAATTTTAAAATGACACGGATGTGGACATGGAAAGTAATCAATGAGAATCACAGAACACATTGATTGATTTGAGGTTGATCCAACTTCTGCCTTTCGGGCAGTCCAGAATTTTCCTTTTAACATTTTTTAAATCCAATTGTCTAATATATTATATAACATTTTTTAATTCAACAAATTTCCTTTTTTATTTTTTATTTTCCTGGAATGAATTCAACAAATCACTAGTTTCTTCTTAATCTAGTGTCTAAAGAATATAATGTTTACAATAAAAAACATTAAAACACATCTAATCACTAAAAATTCAAATATATTATTAAAATAATGGTGTTAATGCTGTTTTTCAAGATTAGTTTTTCATTATATAATAAAATTTTGCATAGCTATTTTGAGTAAATAAATAAAAATATATTTATATATAATTATGTAATTTTAAATTAAAAATTAAATAATAATCAATCATATAATAACACATATAAATATATATTTTATTTGTATATATAAAATAAACACGTATAATATCATACAGATTGGATTAAATATTTTATATTGAAGTGAATAAAAGTAGAGTAGATTAAATTTAATATTGTCACTTGCTTAATGCAAGATTAACTATGTAATTAATTATTTAGATAAATATATTATTTTAAGTTTTATAAAAATAATTTTACAGTGAAAATTGTTTTTTCTCTAATCAAATAAGTTGTATGGAGAAAACCCATAGAGTGCAAATCAATTTTTCTGCCTTATTATATAGTCTAATAATATATCATCAAAATTGTTTTATTGACATTTTATATATATATATTGAGCTTTTACCATTGATGAATTTTTTTTTATTTGTTTTTTAGGCCTATTAGACTTTTTAACATAAAAAAATAAAATTTAAATTATTGATCAAATGATTAATATAATTATTTATAATCCAATTATTATCAAATATGCAAAAACTAATTATTATATAATTAATTAATTATTATTATAATGCTAATCCATAACCATTATCTAATAATTATTCCAAACTGACACGGCTTGCTAAAAATCATCAGCAAACGAATATTTTACACCATAGGCGTGTAAATTAGGCCAATTGGGGGATCTTAATATGAAATTCCCCCATTGGAGTTATTTTTTAGCCAACTAGAAAAATCATGCCAATAATTTACATTTAAAATAAATAAATAAATAATTTTTTTATATTATTTATCAAACAATAGAAACTATAAATTTATTAAGCATACAGAAATTATTATTATATTACTAATTATTATATAGTCATAATTTAATTTAATATTTATAACCTTTAGATACATGAATATTTTTGGTCCTAAAAGGAACATATAACATCCAGCCACGTGTAAGACGGAAAATAAGATTCGTACAAAATGGGAGTTACTTATTGACGGGCTCTGTCTTCTCTCGGTACTTCTCGCAATGGTTTTCCAAAAAATATTTATTAAAAAAAGGGAAACAGAAGACTTCGATTTTAATGGTCCATAGCGCCAAATAGCTCCATTCCGTTTTCAACAAGCCCTAAATAACACGGCTGTCTTCTCTTTGAATCGACTGTCTATATAAACACATGATGCACACATTTGCTGCACAGAGAACGAAGCAAAGCAAATAAGAGAACCCCAAAAAAAAAAAAAAATGGGGGGGAAAGGTAATGGTCAGAGTCAGACTGAAGCGCGCATGGGTCACGGTGTCGACGCCCCGACTAATCCCATGGTCACCCCGCTTTTAACCGATCTTTATCAGTTCACCATGGCTTATGCTTACTGGAAAGCCGGCAAGCATGAGGAACGTGCCGTGTAAGTTGTCTATTAAATCTTATATGTTTACCAAACTCTGCCTTAACTATTTGTTATGCGTTATTTATTGGTTTTGTTTCTAGTTAATTAGTAGCTGAATATGCTACTGTTTTGGTATTGAATTTTAAGGCGAGTTCACGATTAATTGAAGTTTTTATTGTGGAGTCTTGGCTGCATTGAGGTTTATCATGTAAATTATTGTGTTATAATTAGGTTAACAATTTGAATTTTTTATACTTAGAAAGGGTTTCGGAGTTGTACTTGAGTGGTAAATTATTATGCTTTGAAATGTTTGGACGAGCATTTCATGTTTCAATTAAATAATTACACTAACTTAAATTCAGTTTTAACATAATTATTGAATTTGAAATGAATTACAAGACATACAATCTTGGCTTTGAAATTAATGTAAGGAACTAGGATAGTTGTTTATCAGGATCAAAATTGAAACAGCAGTATCAAGGGATTTCTATAGTCCTTTTGTACTTGGTTTATGAATTTTGCATGGCAAAAATTTCAATCATTTAAATTTGTTTATTGCTCACTGGAAAGCATCAAGAATACTGATTACTGGCAACATTCTAAAGACTTTACTTTTAAGCTGCATACTGTGTTGTTCCCATGCTGCAAAGCCAACTCTCTAGAAGTTGGAATGCACTGTGTTGCTTTTATAATTTATTATTTGTGTCCTGGTGTGGTACAGGTTTGATTTATATTTTAGAAAGAATCCATTTGGTGGTGAATATACAATCTTTGCTGGTTTAGAAGAATGCATAAGACTAATTGCTAACTTCAAGTTTACAGAGGATGAGATCTCGTTTGTCCGTCTTAGCTTGCCTGGTTCGTGTGAGGTATGACATAATAATTATATTAGTTATTAATTAATAATGGATAATGACATTGAAACACTGGTGGTTGCACCCAGGCTTGCTAATTGGCTATTGCAGTTTTTATTAAACCTGTTGAAATGCTATAGATCACTTTTGACTTCTTCTATAGTTTGAAGCATAATAGGTAGTCACTAAATATGTATGCAGCATTGTCTTAGTTGTAATTTGAACTTTGTTCACATTGGATTGGGTGGAAGATTAGTGATGGGTGCATGAGCTATACAAGTGTAACTTCATTGTCTTAATTGCTTCCATTTACCCTAAGCCCTAAGGAATGGGGAAACACTTGGTTGAATAACTGATGATGTCTGTTATCATTCCACTCTTTTTACTTATTTTGTTTTATTTACCATGACTTACCAATTGAATTGCTACACTGAAATGAATGGGTTTCCATTATAAAGTATAAATTTTTTTCTGGCGATGGTGTGGAATACATGTATCCAATTCATATATTATGCATTTTTTCAATAAAATATTGCAAATTGTGAATTTTACCTACTAATTTATTATTAACTGATTGATTTATTGTTAATACAAACCATAGGATGGCTTCTTCAATTATCTTAGGGGAATCGACTGTTCTGATGTTGAAGTGTATGCTATTTCAGAGGGATCGGTTGTTTTCCCAAAGGTACCCTTGCTACGAGTTGAAGGGCCAGTTGCTGTGAGTATTGCTTTCACACAGACATCATCTGTTTTGACACTATCTTATGATTCAATTCATTTTAATTCATATCTTCTGTGGTTAGGTGGTCCAATTGCTGGAAACACCATTTTTGAATCTTATTAATTATGCATCATTAGTTGCTACAAATGCTGCAAGACATCGATTTGTAGCTGGAAAGTCCAAATTGTTACTTGAGTTTGGGCTTCGACGGGCTCAGGTTGCTCTCATTTATCTTTTTTCTCGTATGTGAACTGCAGATTTATGTTTCTTTGTAAGAGTAGCCTTCTTCATTTTACATGTAGGGACCTGATGGAGGGATAGGAGCATCAAAATACTGTTACATGGGAGGATTTGATGCAACAAGGTAGTTTTTGCTGAAAATCTTTTTGTACAGTGCAGTCATTTTTTCTTATTTCAACTGTATTTGTCCTATCGAGTTTCGAAGTTTTAACTTTTAAGTTCTATGCTCTAAGCATATGTAAGCAACTCTTATTCAAGTATAGCTGTCCATAGTACAAGTCTTAGTGAATAAATCCAATTTCTATTGACTTCTGAAATGGGCAACGGGTTAAACGGCTTGGTTTCAGTTATGTCTCTCTTCAAAAATCAAAGAAAATATATTTGATCTACTTTTTAGGAACATATTAAATGTGTAGAGTGAAATTATGGGCCCTAGGAACAATCAAGGATGCAAGTACCGTGTTTGATTGATCATGAGATATGTTGAGTCTTGAATTCTCCAATATTATTCATTTTTCTTTGGTTGTTAATCTGAGTGAATATTAGGTTTAATCTCTTTTGGATTTATGTTGTATGTTTTCAGTAATGTTGCAGCTGGGAGGTTATTTGGGATACCGCTTCGTGGAACACATTCGCATGCCTTTGTTAGCTCATTTATGGTTAGTTAATCAGATGGGATGTTAGTTCTTTTGAGTAAATTGCTTATAATGTACAAAAACCAGTTAGTTTTGTTAGTACCATCACAACTGACAATTGTTTAATGTTTTTGGACTTTTTTCCCATTTTAATCTCACTAGCTATTTCTTTGACATGTGACTGTAAATCCTTAACGTGACAAGTTGGAACTTTTGCGATATTCATATTTTAGGAGTATTGTGTTTGTGAATAGGAAAGCTACATATTCGATATTGAAAGCTTCTTTTGTAGATTGTGTATCAAGACTAGCCCGGAATTGTTGTATCAAACCTTTAAGCTCAGAAAACTTGCCTTGTTCAATTTCAGATTATGCTTAGTGACTGATTGTTGTTTTATCAATTGCTGCACTTGCCTTTTAGCCTTGTTCTCTGCTTGTCTGGTTGATACTAGCAGGTTACAAAACTCTTTTTGTTTATCATTGTTGTTATGGTTGGTCATACACAACTATTGGTACTTAGCATGCCAATATTACTCTGGAGCCATTATCTAAGACTTGGCCTTGACACTTGGATCTCCTTGTATTTCTATCTGTTTTGCCTATATTTCTTAATCATACGAGTCATCATAATACTTTTGTTGTATCTAAAATGATAATTTCTTTGTTTTAGACTTGCAGGTTTTTGTTTATCTTTAATACTAATTTCTTATTTATATGTCAATTTGCAGAGTCCTGATGAGATAATAGAAAAATCACTTAAAAGCTCTGATGGCTCACATACTTGTGAGGATTTTGTCAGTCTGGTTCAGACATGGTTAAACAAAATTAAGGTTTGTTTTCCTTGATCATACATTTTGTTTTCCTTTTCATTTTAATTTTGACATTTTTTTTGTGTTTTTCAATGTCAAATAGTCTTTGTACGTTTGAACACTATGTTATGTTAATATTTATTCCTAATTGAGTTCAAGAGGTTGTTTGTTCACGGTTGTGATAGGATTTAGTAAAAAATTATTAAAACCTAGACAAATTTGAGCTAAATGAAATTTCAAACTATGTCAAGTGTTCTGTTCTATTTTCCAGAACTATTATGGCTTTCTAGAATTGGTGAGGGAAAAGTGGGCTCAGCGGAACAATTTTGCCATACCACTAAAAAAGGGAAAATTCTTCTATTTAGAGTAATGCTACCTATCCTAAGAGACATACCAAAAATCTTATCCCAAGTGATATGTCATCCTATGTGATGTTGGCATTTCACATACCAAATCATCACTTCATGTACATGTTAAAACCACATAGGATTTGACTGTGACACGCGTTGAAGGAGACAGAATCTCATTCACAAAGACGAAGGGTATTGATATCATCTCTACAAGATGCAAGGATAAATAAGAATTCAATGCAATAATCGTTAAACAATTCTTAAAAGAAAACTCAAATATGAATTTTATTGATTATGAATTAAATTGAATAACAATTTAAAGACTCAAGCCTCTTTATATAGGCTTCAAGTCTCCTAGTTAAAATAGAAAACTAATTCCTATAAAAACTCTAGAAATATCCTATGAGGAAACTAACTTTAATTAATACTTGGACTCTATAACACAACTTCCTAAATTCGTTAAAATCCTATCCTAAACATCTTTCTAACCTCATTAGAACCTTAAATACATAGGGACTCTTTGACAACCTAAAAAACTTACTTTATTAGGATTTTGACTTAAATTAAACTTAAAACACTTTCCTAAATAAAATCAACCTCTAAACTTGACAAATAATAGGATAACTATTTTTAGGATAACTAATCTAACCAGTTGTAATCCTAACAAATCATGGATTTATTATTTTTCTTTTGACTGGTGTCACCTATGCCTCTTTTTAGCCGTTTAGATTTGGTTGTGCACTCTTCTTGCCTTGGCTCCCCTCCATGATATGAAGGCCTTAGTCCCCATCAAGATTACACATTACTTGGATGTGGATTTTTGGATGTCCTTTGGGATGAGTACTGTTCCTTTTTTTTTTATGGCATGCTTTGCAGTGGTCACCTTTTTTTTGTTGCAATTTTGGGAGGTTAATAAATTTTATGCATGCTTCAGAATGTTTTTTGTTTTTTTCTTTGGGGTGCAATTAGAACTAATTCGTATAAAATTATAGTTTCATCTGTACGGTAAATTTTATATTAGGTTTGCTTTCTTCTATTCATTTTCTTGCCTTCAGTCCACTCCAATATTCAATCTTTTAATTCGTGCATTCTTCACAGTGGTCAAGTTCATTACGTGGCATATTTAGTGAGACAAATCAAAGTGAGCTAGCTGCTTTTACCTCATATGCCTTAGCATTCCCCAAGAGCTTTCTGGCTCTTGTAGACACATATGATGTAAGTATGCTTTAAAAGTATTTTCAATTTGGCAGTTATTATGTCATGCGTATCTCCATTTGGCATTTACTTATGTCTACTTGATAATAAGGGGTTTCAATATCACCAAATCAATTTTACCAGGTCATGAGGAGTGGAGTTCCCAACTTTTGTGCAGTTGCTCTAGCACTCAATGATTTGGGGTATATCTGAAACCTTACACATATATTGTCATCTATACTTGATTGTGTGCTGTTGTTTTCTCTATATGTTCTTGGATGCTTATTGTCATTGACAGCACTTTAGTTTGTTTGTTAGAAATCAGAAGTTGGTGATTATGACAATAATGTGAGGATGTTCTTGTCTTAATTGGAAGATTGAAGTGATATTCCTGATTAAACTACACATTAAATTTCCTTTCTAAGTGTAAAAACCTTTAGCGTTGTGCAAATGCCAGCATATCATTAATGTGTAGATGAGGAATTCAAAATATTGTTTTAAAGCATTCAATCTTCTCATTCACTCTATGTTGGAGATAATGTGTTTTTATCACCTTCTTTTTATTGTTATGTTAAATTCCCATCACTGTGTTCATATCTAATGCTTTTATTGTTCTTTGTTTCCAGCTCCTTAGTATTGGCATATAGATTTGTGATTTGAGAATCTTCCTTTCTTTTGCTTAGCATCTGAAATGAAAAGTCCAAGTAATGATTTACTCACACCATTTTCTTTGCTGACTTTGGATGAGATGCCATGCAGGTATAAAGCTGCAGGCATCAGATTGGACTCCGGTGATTTAGCATATTTATCTTGTGAGGCCCGAAAGTTCTTTCGCTCTATTGAGAAAGAATTTGGAGTGCCTGATTTTGAAAAGATGAGCATTACTGCAAGTAATGATCTCAATGAAGAAACTTTGGATGCATTAAACAAACAGGTAATCTCTAAATTAAAAGTATTTTGGATAAACTTATCTTCTTATTGCTTCTAAACTTTATGCATGTGTTAAAAGATTATAAAATTGCAAATATTTAGATTATTTTCTAAAATACCTTTTTGGAGTGGCGACTATTAATAGGATGTATACGAGTGTGATACACCTACCTATTGGTGGGGATTTTTCTGATAGCATGATACCCTTTAGCTGGTATGCTGAGTAACTGTGTATGCCTGAACCTTTTTTCAGGTAATTATTGACTGCATCTGGCAATATCATTTTGTTGTATTCATACAGTCTCTGAATCACTGAGCTGCCCTGGTTATATCATTATTTGGGTAACAATTGGGTCAACTATAATGAGTTGTCCTGTTGAAATATTGTAATTTAGTATAAAGAAATAAATTACATCAATCCATCTATCTCTACAAACATTGTGTCAGAATAGAATTATTTGAATTAAAAGAATTAATTACCTCTATACATCTGTATAAGTTTAAGCTTTTAACATGTTATCTAATGTAATATTTATGTAGGATGATATAGTTAAATGTGTTCATTAAACATTATATTGGACTTTGATGTCTTAACGGGCTAACTTCTTTTTTAATCTTTGTGAAAGGGTCACGAGGTAGATGCATACGGAATAGGAACCTACCTGGTCACTTGCTATGCTCAGGCTGCTCTAGGTTGTGTTTTCAAGCTCGTTGAGATCAATAGTCAACCTCGCATAAAACTTTCTGAAGATGTTTCAAAGGTGTGAGCATGCTGCCTAGAATCTTATAGTGTCATTGCTGTTCACTTTTAAAATTTGTATTCCTTTTCTGAATACTAGGTTTCTATGCCCTGTAAAAAACGGAGTTATAGATTATATGGCAGAGAAGGTTTCCCTCTGGTGGACATAATGACAGGAGAAAATGAACCATCTCCGAAGGTATTCTGTCTTTAAAGACTTTTTCATCTACTGTGCTGTGTATGTTACCACTCTCTGGTACTTTGAGCTATTTGCAATTTGTCATCTGTCAGTTTGCATTCTTACGACTGTACTAAAAAATTTTTATCAGACGGTATATGATGATGATGGTAATGATGCAAGTAGAAAGGCCCCTTTTTTAATTAGATTGTAAAATTGCAGGTGGGAGAACGAATTTTGTGTCGTCACCCTTTTAATGAATCTAAGAGAGCATATGTGGTGCCACAGCATGTTGAAGAACTTCTGAAGTGCTACTGGCCTGGGAACTCAGGTGGGCGTATGTGAAATTTTACCGAGATAAGCACTAATAATGCATAAAACTCAGAACGTATAATTTTTTGGATTAAAATAATTCAATGTTGTTGCAACTATCAGATTACACAATTTGGTTCTCTGTCTAACATCTGAGTGGCATTTTTGTGTCCTTAAGGTAAACGAAGAGAAGATTTACCTCCACTGAAGGACATTAGAGAACATTGCATCAAACAGCTTGAACAAATGCGGCCTGATCACATGAGGAGACTAAACCCGACACCTTACAAGGTACTGTAAACACTCCTCGCATGCTCAGTAAATTGACATCTGTTATTATAGTACTTTGGAATGATGAAAATAACTGATTCAAATGGCGATCAGGTGAGTGTAAGTGCGAAATTGTACGACTTCACTCATTTCCTCTGGCTCAATGAAGCACCCGTTGGGGAGTTGCAATAAGGATTTATCGGCATAAGCTTTCATGGAGAGTGGTGTACAAATTGCAAGTCACGATTCCAATAGAATTGGAGGAGCTTCTTCAGATAGTCGTTGCATACACATGTTGAATTTATATTATAATTTAATTTCAGAGTTTCTATAATCAAACTCAATAAAACAACTGATTGTGTTGTATTGTGATAGTACAAATTGAATTTATAGGTAAAAATAAATCTTATTTTCTCACAATTACTTTAATAAAGCAACAAATATGTGTACATTTTGCTAATATAATTCCTAATTAAATTTATTCTACTTCTTGTCATTCATCAATCATATTCTACAATTGTAAATTTTATTCAGGGTAGTCTAGTCCAATTTTACTTTCTCAAAAACCTTCGTGATTCAAAATAAATAATCAATATAGAATCAAGTGTAATCTAAGGACGACAACGGATCATTGAATATCTTAATCTCTAAATCATTGAATATCTTAATCTCTATCTCTGTAGGGTAATATTTCCCTTGTTCTCATCCCATCCTTGTAGGGATGATAAGAAATCCGTGTCTTTTTCTCATTGGAAAAATTCTCTTTTCTTCTTCTCTTCATCTTTGTAAGAAAATTTTCTCATAATTTTTCTTTGCCATCATTTATTAGGCTGTTATAATAATTCATAAATTTTAACCATAATTCAATATATATAGGGTTAATAAGTATGTAGAGAAGGAGAGGAACCGAGAAAGGGACTAACTGGAGAAATGATGAGTTAGAAATATCTTTATCCTTGCCTCATTTTTATCGGGAAATCTCCTCTTCAAACCTGTTTTGTAGGCCGAATCGCCATGTATAGTGTAATATAAATTAAATATAAATCCATTGTAAAGTCTCTAGCACAATAAACAATCAAATCCTACCATTTCATTTTTAATTATTAATTCGTTAAATCTTGTTGATGATCTTCCATACCACTCTAAAATATAAATATAATTACAGTGATGAATCTTATGTTTCACCTGATTTAAGAGCAACAAACGTGCATGGCAATTGGCATTAGCCGCTCAATAATCCTTCAATCACCAATCTCTAGTACTGCTTTATGATAACTAAAAGGCTAAACAACGTGATTTTTGCCAACCAAATGAAAGATATGATGTATCTTTTGCTTTGCTTTCACTTTTATTCATTAATTACTTCACCATGAAAATGACAAATTTAGCAGCAGAGCCATTATTGTCCTCTGGGTTTGCCTGCTTTTCGTATCTGCTACTGTTGGTACTTGAGAAATACTTGTTTTCATGTGGAAAAGAAACAAGCCTTAGCTATGACATGACTGAGTTGAACAATACATGCATGCCTTTTCTGAACCAACCAATTTGCTTTAGAATTCTCATCTCTTCACCACTCTTCTTCAACTCTAGTCTCTTGCTGCCTCCGAAAGGCATAGATTGGAAACTGAATAGAGCCTCTTTTTGCAGATTTCACTGACATTTGATGCACCCTTTTCAGGCACCACTTTATCTCTCCCACATCAAATCTTTATTCCAAAATTTTTACTCTTCTCCATAATTCATTCACAGAACTTTGTAACTTGTGATGTTTCTGATACAAAATTGATTTTGTCAGATCCTGGAAACTGTGGAGGAAAATTGAAGTTAAGAGACCCAGTTCCCATCTATTGGTTATATAATTACTTCGCCACTAATCTACATGGATAGAAGCCTTAAAAGATTAGTTTGAGTGATAAATAAAAAAAATTTCAAATATGAGATAATGAAAATTAGAGTTTAAATTTTTTTAATGATATTTCAAAATTAAACTTTTGATTTATTAGTTAAAAATCTCGATGTTTCAATTTTTTACACCCAAAAAGCTTCGATGACGTTAAAAACCATTTTTTAAATCCTTCCAATGCATTTGGTTGAATAGATTAACCAATGTGAAATTGGCTCACTATTTTCTTCCTTGTTTTTTTTTCTAACAAAGAAAAAGTATACAGTGTTTGCTTCTGCTTCTCTCAAGTGAAATTGATAGCATAAACCTACCATGCCGCAAACAATTTAATTCAGTATGATTTGATAGCAAAAATATTACAGTCTGCAAACAACAATAACAATATAACGAACAGCAAACAATTAATTGAAGTCGTAAATTCAACCACTTAGAAAATACAAAACTTATCTGTAAGTTGTACTAGTTGACAGCCTGTGTTTTATGTAATTATATCTGTCATTGTTAGTACTGCTCATTTTTTTTTTTCACAGGGAAAAACTTGCAATCTTCAGGGGGGAATCAGAATTGAGCAAAAACTTTAACAAGGGTAAATATTTCAGATCAAACTCTTTGTTTCATGTAACAAGGTGAGACACAAGATGCTGATCATGTAAACACAGAATGTTACTGGTTTATCTCATACATATCTACAATGAGATTAAGGCCCTCCGTTTCAGTTTACTAGAATCAAGCTAGAAAGAATTCTCATCAAACAAGTATAATAATTTTCTGAGAAAGTTACTCCAACAACAAAATTTTCAGAAAACAACCCATATAGGAATCTGTTAGATTTTCGAATTTAATTTGTTCTCAATTATGCTTGAAATTGGAATACTTTATCTGTGTGACAGAGCTTCTGGTTAATTTTCTGAGTTAACATAATCAATGAAGAAAAGATCAAAGAAAAATCTGAGAAAATTTTCATCTTGGAAAGGAATTTAATTCATTTAAAAAATCTGTTATGTACACTTACAGGACCCCCCTTCTATTATCTAAGTCAGTCTCAGTGTCTCTCCAACTAATTTACAGCAGAAAAAGAAAAAAAAAATCTGCATCAATTCAAGAAATCTCCAAGTCGCTTGATCTTGTCCTTCAATTTTATCTCACAGTGACCCAACTATCTGAATCTGACCAATCTGGTCTCTCATCACGGGCCAGTTGCCTGATTCTGCCCAAGAAGCAAATTCGAGATGACACAAATGAAACAGAGCTTGAAGAATTCCTTGATGTTCTTACAGATAATTGAACTGAAATCCATTCTGGAAAATTAAAAGGACATCTTGGTGATTCTTTGATTTCCTCCTTCAATGTAAGGATCTCCTCATCATGATCTTCAGAAGAATCATTCACAGAAACGAATGGATGGTTCAACAGCATCTCAGCAGTCCACCTCTTTTTAGGATCCTTAACAAAACATTTGATCAAAAAATCTTTGCCTTCATCGGACAATTCTCCAGGAATTAACGGCAACTCATCTCCTACGCCAATTCTAATCAACAAACCAAAAACATTGGCTCCATCTTTGAGATTCCAAGCTGGTTTCCCCGTCATCATCTCCACCACGGCGCACCCCAGAGCCCATATATCTCCCGGTGCCTCATATTCGTTGTCGTTTACAGCTTCCGGTGACATATACAACGGCGTTCCTCTGCACTCAAACTTCTCTTGTTGATTTTCCTTTCCTGATTTCTTTGCCAAACCAAAATCAGCGATCTTGGCCTCACCCTTGTCAAAAACCAGCACGTTTTGGAGCTTTATATCACAGTGAACAAACCCTTTGGCGTGAATATGACGAAGGCCTTGAAGCACTGATCTTGCGTATCGCCTAACATCTGACTCTCGCAATCTCCCGTTATTTTTCTTCACCCGATCAGCCAAACTCCCTCGAGATGCATACTCCAACAAGAGATTATAAAATCTCTCACCGTTTTCAACACTATAGTCATCACCAAAACACCTCACAATCTGCGGACAACTACCCAATTCATCAAGTACTTCCTTCTCGTTCTTCAAACTAGTAGAACAAGAATCTTGACAAGTTTTCACCGCTATTAACGAAGGAAATCGAGAATAATCCTTTCTGGTTACCGCCAGACTTACACTTCCAAAGCTTCCCTGACCAAGAACGTCTCCTCGAACCCAATCCATAGCTGATAACTCCACCAGAAAGAAAGAAGCCCCAAACAACACAAAGGCAAACTGCAGGAAAGAGAAGTCTCTCAAGTTATTTATAGTGGAGGAAAATCTAGTTGGTTTAGTTGTCAAATTAAAAGAAGTATTTTTTTTTTTAATTAGTTTAGTTAAATTGAAGTTTAATTAACGCACGTGATAGGCAAGGATATTTTGGGTTAGCTTAGGAGTCGTTTTCTGAATTTGGACCGGAAACGGAACTGCAAGGATCATCCCCACTTTGGAAACGTGGTTAATGAATTGGCGGGTTTGACGATTTCTTGGGATGTTATTTTACTCGGCTCGGCTGCCTCTGCACACGCGGCTTGGATGGTGATGGTTTAAAGGAATATTCGGATTATGATCTCCGGTTTTTCATTAATATTGGATAATTCAATAAAGATAACGGTTTGGAATTTAATTCATGCTCTTGTTCTCTTTGAATCAAAAATGGAAAAGTGTTTGCAAAACATTTCTTTCGTTGACTTCTCCACTCCAAGTCAGAAATTCAAAAAATAAAAAAATATAAATTTTATAATAATAATAATAATAATTATTATTATTATTAATGGAATGGAAATTACTTAAAATAGTTTATTTTTAACATACCTAAATGATATTAATCAATTTTTTATGGATGGATACACGTAAGACCATGATTTAATGCTAGTTTTACTCTCATTTCTAGCCTTAAAAATCTTATCTTTTTGCACATTTTTTCATCTAAAATTTGGTTAAAATAAAAAATAAATTAACAAAAAGGTGGTATTAGTTTATGATAATTACTTATTAGTTATAATAAGAAAGGATTTGTATATAAAAACTATTTATTTTATAAGAAAATGATAGATTTTCGGATGGTAAAATGTTTGAACGTAAAAAACCCAATAGACACAATTACGTTTAATCATTATTCATTACATCTAATCACTGTTTATTACATTTAGTTAATCTTCACCAAGTCACTGTTTATTACATTTAATTACTATTTATCTTGTAACTATTTATTATATCTAATAATTATTTATCACATTTTGTCACTGTTTATCACAAATTTTAGAATTTGACATTTTCCGTAAAATATATATTTCTTTCGCTCATACATGAATTTACAAAAAAAAAAAAAAAAGGTTAAAATCATTTTTGCACAATAAAAATAGATTGTTTTAATTAATTTCTCTAAAGGGAAAATTATCAATCTGGAAACAATGTTTTTAGAATTACAAGAAAAGCCACATAAGTTATAATATATTTAAAAAAGAGACAATTTTCTATGAGAATGGATTACATTTAACATTGATAAGCATAAAAAAGATATTTAATAAAGTTGCAATATAATAATTTTATGTAATTTAAAAAAATTTACATTTAAGACTTAATTTATATTAAAATCATGTAACTAAAAATATTTCCTTTTGACTTTTAAGTAGTGAAGGATCAAAGATAATTTACAAACATCCAGAATTTGATTGATCTCTTCTTTGGGTTAACCCAAGAAAAAAGAACATTTCCTCTGCTCTTGCATCTTTCTTTATTATTTTCTGTCACCTGAATAGAAAGAAAAGCAATTAAGTTGAGCAAGAGTAGAAGAGCATGATTTTCTGATTCTTTTTGCAGAATACAATGTAGTTATCTTTGCACACCAAAATCTCTGCAGGCGTGTCTCATATGCATTAAAGAAAGAAATAATCCCTATCTTTTTGAAAACAATGCTTACTGGATTTTAAGCCTTAAATAATCAGCTTCTTCGCTCACTTTTATTCCTCTTAATTTTCATGCAAACGCAATGGATTAATTTTTAAATAAGCACATCTATGTCCTTCCTGTTAAAGCATCTCAGAAGAATCTTGTTCGCCGGCTGTGCGTAATCTATGTTTAGTGGGCAAATCTTAGAGCATAGTAATCGAATAAATTAAGATTTCACAAATCATGACAAAAATTTGAATCAAAATAGTAAATTTGTTGAAGCAAAGACTGCAGCATATGCAGATGCAGTGAACCCAATTTAATATTTCTAGCTGTCAATCATATACTGAACTCTAAATCTAAACCATATTTGCCTTTGCAATGTCCTAAATTCAGACTGCCCACCACACAACTTGAGCCACATCAATCACCACGAAATTCGCTGCAAATTAGTGAGAGGTCGTTTTTTGTGCCTGCCAACCTGAGCCATCACATGTCACCACGTTCTCCACTTCAAATATTTTATCTTTGTTTCTGTTGGCACTGCAATTTCACCTTGGGACCCCCATTTACCCCCTTCCCCTTGTCTTTCTTTTGTTTGTTATTTTACATTCGCTTCTCAGCGTTTATGTTACTTCGAAACCGCCCTAATTTTTTATGTGTTAGGTTGTTAGCTGGTTTAATTGAGATTGCAAGACCTGTAAGAATTTCTATCAGCCATGGAGATAGACATGAGTCACGTTTATTTTGAGTAGGGCCAGCTTGTGTTGACATTGGAATTAAGATTTAGCTCATTATCTTTAAGAGATTTTCCATTTCCAACTAATGATTTATAGCAAACCAGTTCATTTTCATAAACAATGACACGGTTGTTCATCATTCAGATTCAGTTTTTAGGCATGATTGTTCTCACATGTCACATGGTTGATGTAATTTCATTTACAGAATTATCATGTTTATCTTTTAAATGATGGTGTAAACTTGATTAATGAGCTCAAACTATTGTTTCATCCCACCTATAATAACACTAGTATAACATGGCTTAAATCTACTTTCATTAAATTTTGTAGAATTTAATGGTATTCATTTACCAATGTTGTGATGCTCCAAGGGCCAACTTAAATAGTAAAGAGGAGAGATTCAAAGTATAAGAATAAAAGTTTAAACCTCATTTGATAATATTTTAAAATTAAACTCTTATTTTATTTATCATAATGATTGTAAAATGAATTATCAAATTTAAGGTCATAATTGTTTGGTATAGTCAACTCGTTCCCAAAAACATGGTTTGGCTTGAACTGGATTTTTGTGTTTAAAAAATAAAAAAAAATCGGTGGAGAAGAAAAGGGAAGTATTATTAATTGCAATAGGATGGCATATCTACTGTCGCTTAATGAGCACAGTGTTATGGTTTCAAGTGCATCCGAATTTTCAACAAAATTTATTAAATTTGGTGTAGGTTGCACTCTGAAAATCTGGTGACTTGCCATTAAATTGTCAATTTCCCAATGAAGAGAAGGAGAAAAATTGGGATTTTGTCGCTTCTTCAAAAAAAAAAAGCAAAAAAGAAAACCCTTTGGAGGAGGGGACGGTTGGCTCGGGCTTGTGAATATTATCAGTCAATTCACGTAACATGAACTTGACCTTTCAGCTCCATATCATATCATTAAATCATAGAATTTAAATCCAACTGGTTAGCAAGTAGCAGCCACCAAACTCCAACACAAAACTACCCATGCAATGCACCAACTGCGCCCACTGGTCAATTTGCTACCATATTTGCGCGCAACCATTTTCATGGGTCCCTCCACACTGGCCATGGCTCATGTGAGCGTCAATTCTTCTAGAGCTTGACCCACGGCCACTAGCCACCCATGTTTGATTTGACCCATTGTGAACCGCCCCTCCGTTGAATGTTTCACGCCGCTACATTTTTTTTTTCTTGATGGGAACCTGTTTGATTTTATAAGATAAGTAAATTTGAGATATAATAATCAAATTCACAATCATTATATCAGATACATAAGGATTTTGCTTTTTGTTTACCTTGCCAAATTACCAAAATACTGAGGCTTGTTTGGTTGGTTTCTCTTGCAATTTTTTAAGAGTGAGGGTTTTGGTTAAGATATTGCTGAAATGGGGCCAGCAGCCGATAATAGTTTAAAAAAAATAAAAATATAGGAATCTTGTGGCTCCATCTAATAGATTTGATCCACCAATCATGGGGCATAGGAGCTTGTTGGGTAAGATCCTTTTCATATTGAAGAACTATCTGGAGGACAGCCGACGACAACCCAAAGATAAACTCCAAAAGACCATTCAGACTACTACCGAAAGAGCGGGGCAATTTCTCTATTGGGCACGCTTAGAAGGTTCAAAATTGTTGACATTACGAATTCTGTCTAGTTTCGATGCTCAAGTAAACACTATTGATGGTACTTCACCAAATAAAAATGAGTTTCCAGAAAGCGAAATTAGTTTGGGTCAAATTGTTTTTCGTTAACTGGTTTTCTCACTTTGGGTGCTTATCATATTTAATGTTTTTTGACTCCGCCATTTGTCCAGAAAGATTAGGCGTCAGTGCTTATGCATTACTTTGCGTTTGTGTCAACCTTGGAGATCGAAGACCATGGCGATTGTTCTTGGAAGTTTCAGCCAATTGTCCATGAAGATTTGGCGTCACTGCTTATGTAATTTACGGACTAATTCATGACATTTAAAGAAGACAGATGTCATCAAGCTCTCTATCATTACTTCCTAATATCCATCAAACGCAAAGGCTATTTCAATTGGAAGCTTCTTTAGAATGAAAAAAATACTGAAATATCGTTTATTGGAACGCTCTCACATATTTATATGTATATAAATAATGATGTGTCATTATATAATTAAGTATTATTTTATTTTTTAATTTTTAACTATCTAATTATATGATGATATATTATTTATATATAAAATTATATACATAACAATATTCTTTATATAATACTATCTATGTTGGATTCCTTTATTTTATTAAATCAAAGTGATACTAACCAAACATACTCTAAACTATACTAACAGTATACCTATTTATTTTTTTCTTAATTTAAAATCACTTAATCATTTAATAATACATATTAAATATATATTTATTTATGTATTTAAAAAATATATATATAAATATATATATATAAATATATATATATATATATATATATATATATATATATATATATAATTTTATTGTTTGATAAAATAATACATTTTAAATATACGACTAAAGAGATTGAGTGAGCTCAACCTATTGGATGGGGGCCAAGTTGTCACAAGAATCAATTTGACTAACAAACTAAGCCCGACCAAACCCTTAAGGGATGCCAACCAAAGGAAATCTTTTTTTTAATGTTTTTTGACTCCGCCATTTGTCCAGAAAGATTAGGCGTCAGTGCTTATGCATTACTTTGCGTTTGTGTCAACCTTGGAGATCGAAGACCATGGCGATTGTTCTTGGAAGTTTCAGCCAATTGTCCATGAAGATTTGGCGTCACTGCTTATGTAATTTACGGACTAATTCATGACATGTAAAGAAGACAGATGTCATCAAGCTCTCTATCATCACTTCCTAATATTCATCTAACGCAAAGGCTATTTCAATTGGAAGCTTCTTTAAAATTAAAAAATGCTGAAACATCGTTTATTGAAACGCTCTCACACGTAAAATTATATACATAATTTTATATATAAATAATGATGTGTTATTAGATGATTAAATATTATTTTATTCTTTAATTTTTAACTATCTTATTATATAATAACATATTATTTGTAAATAAAATTATACACATTGCAATACTCTTGATGTAATACTATCCATATTGAATTCCTTTCTTTTATTGAATCAAAGTGATACTAACCATAACACACTTTGAACTATACTAACAATATACTTATTTATTTTTTTTTAAATTTAAAATTACTTAATTATTTGATTATACATATTAAATATGTAGTTATTTATGTATTTAAAATATATGTGTATAATTTTATTGTTTGATAAAATAAATAATTTTAGATATACCATTAAAGGGATTGAGTGAGCTCAACCTATTGGATGGGAGGCCAAGTTGTCACAAGAATCAATTTGACTAACAAAGTAAGCCCGACCCAACCCTTAAGGGATGCCAACCAAAGGAAACTTACGAGATAGTTAAAAGCAAGAGTGATGACAAAAGTTTAAAAGATGTTTTGTAATAAGATACATGAACCGCATTAATTTCATGAAAAACATGGAAATATTCTAGCTGGGTTGTTCCAACATAAATAATGGGGAAAAGCCTTGGCGTCAGGAGCTGTAATCCCTGTGCATTTTAGAACTTGTTTTTATTTATCAATTTATTTTTTTACTTAGGTAGGATTGGAAGCATAGCAATTGAGTGATATTATTGACATGGCTCAAAATGATAATCTACAAGTACGATAGCTATAAATGTAACATTATCAAATTGATTATATTCATAATTAATGATAATTCTCAAATGATTGGGTATCAAATAATAATATCCTTTATTACTGGAGTTTGTATCCCTGTCTGTCCACTTGTCTCTACAGCTATACATGGGTTTTCAACTTCCTAAATGATGCTATAAATACTATCTCTAGGGATGGTAACAAGGAGGTGCATGCCAAATATTCAATATTTTATCTCTGTTTTTGTGGGAGATATAAATCTTTTTTTTTTTTTAATTATGGAGATAATAATAATTCTTCTTCCCTTTTTTGTAGAAAAAATTTCTCTCCCCAACTTCGTACTTATGGAAAAAAAATCCTCTCTTTATATGCTTTAAATAAAATATAAATATATTAAATAAAAAATTAAAACCAATACATTATTTTGAATGTCACAGATTAGTAGATTGTTCCATAATCACTTTTGAAATGTGATTATCAATCACGTTTTCAGTAAGTGCTTGGAAAAACAAGTGATTAAGAGAGAGCTACAGCAACCCCAAACACACCCCAAGCAAAAGAGGAATAGGCCCACCCATTTTATTAGACTTTGCTCTTGCAATCAGACCTTTTTCATCTTGGGCCTGTGGACTACTTGCCTATCTTGGATTTAGAGGTGCAGCGTTACCTTAACATGGATGCAATTGGGCTTAAAATTGTAAAATCAAATTAGGAAAATAAAATCACACCCAGTGGGACTCGAACCCACAATCGCCTGATTAGAAGTCAGACGCCTTATCCGTTAGGCCATGGGTGCTTCTTATTGTGGAGGTTTAAATAAATTTTAATTATTTATATTTTATATCACTGAGCACTCTCTCTTTCAAGAGAGAGCAACTTGCTTTGTTGGAAAAATACACATTGAGAAATGTGAAATTATTGTTTTAGATCAAAATTTGACTCAATAATATAGAAGTCAGAATTCATTAATTATAAACCAACTATTTTCAATTTAGATTCAATGTGCCCAGTCACAAAAAATAGTTAAAGAAGAGAACAGATTCCTTCAGAACAAACAAGTACGTGGAATTTTATTAATACATACAGAAGCATCTTTTCAGAAATATATACTACTTGTCATGCAGATAAAGGTACTGATAAACGAGATATGATTCCATTTGAATGAATGAATAACTGCAGAGCCTTCTTTCTGAGCCCTCTTAGTCCCTTGATTCCCACACGGCACACGCCTTTATCTAAGCTTTGATTACATTAATACCTTGGCTTGGGTGCTTACCGAATCCATCCATAAGAAATCATTCATGACTACTGGTTTGATAAAATTCAATCTTGCCTCATTGTGACCATTATTATCTCATCTGTCTGTGGCCCACTTTTTGATCTTTTGTATTATTTTTCTTTCCCTATGGACTAATTTACAACAACCGTCCCACATTAGCTTACTCCCATCTCGATTTAATGAATTTAATGCCTTCCATAATATACATGTTCACCAATCTAAGCTAATACATTGTACTGAAGCAAGCTTGTTTTGTATTGCAAGAGTCAACTCGGTAGGCGCATTTATATAACTATGCATTGTTACTATCAGTTTGTGAAATGAATTGGATTGGAAGGATAGCTAGACCATGCATTTCTCCGCACCACCGTTGAATCTCAAGCTAATGTGAAGTTATAGGTCGGCCCGTTTAGGTTCTTTGTATGATAGCTTTATGAAAATTATTGCTAAACATATCAAAAGATTGCAAAATATATATAAATAAGAGAGTGAGTTCACAAAGTCAACTCATGAATTGAAAGAACAATACTAAATCACTTTGTATTCATCTTTTTGCAAGAATATTTCATAAGGGAAGACCATGTTCATTAACAGGAATATCTGATCTCTCCGTCTGCATTCTCAATAGTTAGAACTGCTGAAACTTGAGAATTTATTGGATTTCAATACAACGGAAAATGTTCTTTTATGCTTATTTTGCCATTCATGAACCTTTCTGAAATTGCTTTTGAAGCGGGATTCTTCTGATAAGCAGAACTTCATTTAGATTCAGTTTTTTATCGTCTTAAGCTATGATATATTTTGATGCAAACTGAGAAGTTAACCTAGGAGAAGAAAGTTACCAGTTATATCAACGTTGTGCTTCCACTTGACTCTAGATTTTACTGTGTACTTATTGAAGTTGGAAAATCAGAGTTACAGTCATCCCCTAATCCACGTTGAAAAGTGTGCCAAAGAATCAGGATAGAACAGAAGCTAGATAGGGTTATACAGTCCAGTAGGCCCCCAAGAACCCTAACCCATGTAAGAGTTTTCTCATTTCTGTCAACTGTCTTTTACACCCACTGGCAATCCACAGTCAATAGTTTTCACCGGCAGCCGGTGCTGAGTACTGTTTCATATCTTTGTTAAGATTTGAATCAAGATCTATTCTTTCCGACCAGTTTAAAATTGCCTTGAGACTCTGATGAATTAAATTCTGACAAATGTCATGTGATTGTGGGGTTCATGGTTATTTTTTTCTTGCTTTTCAGGAAAGTGAATTCTTAGGGAAAAGTAAGACCAAGCAAACCCGCTGCGCTCTTTCCCTCGATGGGCCACAGAATAAATTGGTTCATGTATCTTCTTACTAAAGATCGCCTCAATCTCAGCCATTAATTCGTGGGCTCGAGTGCTTAGACGGATTCTGAGGTTTGATCACATAAGTCTATGGATTTATCATCTCAATTTAGCTTTTGATAACTAGATCGGATGGTTAATATCCTTCTGATTGGAGATAGCCCCATGAAATGGGCGGTCACTATCATAAATACAATCATAAATGAGTTTTGAGACTTTTCTGCTTGAATAAAATATTTGTTACAAGTTGTGTATATAAAGCCTCCCACTTCTAGTATGATCGCTGGATTGTTTAGCCCTTTTAATCAGCTTTTCTATTTTCTTTTTTCTCTGCAAATATCTGATAAAAAAACCCTAATTCAATAATCTATCTAATCAACCTATTGACTCAGCTCTCCCATCCCTCTGTTTTCACTTCCCCATCCAACCACAATTGCCCAAGAAAGAAAGAGTGAAAGATTCAATGGATGTTGACATGATGAAAGCATCTCATCAAGAAGATCAAATGGATATGATGGCAGTCATTATGCAAATGGAAAAGCTGCCTGAATTCTGTGAACCCTTCAATGCTACCACTCTCACATTGCCTCATGAAATACATTTCTCCACTGCCAATCCTGATTCAATTATCTCCACTCCCACATTGCCTCCTTCATTGGTCAATCCTTCAAGTACTACGCCTTTTGTTAGCCCTCCAATTCAAGAGCCAATGACACCTCCTCTTCAACCCAATGTGGTCACTGGAAGATTCAAAAATGTGTTTACATTACCCGATGGATATGCATATCCACCATCATTAGAAAAGCGAAACTCCGTGGCAGCTATGAGAGAGATTATCTTTCGTATGGCTGCAATGCAGCCTATCCATATAGACCCCGAATCCATTAAGCCTCCAAAGAGAAGGAACGTAAAAATATCTAAGGATCCACAGAGCGTGGCAGCCAGGCACAGAAGGGAAAGGATAAGCGAGAGGATAAGGATCTTACAAAGACTTGTCCCAGGAGGAACAAAAATGGACACAGCTTCCATGCTAGATGAGGCTATACATTATGTTAAATTCTTAAAGAAACAGGTGCAGACTTTGGAACAAGCTGGTGCTCAAAGGCCAATTGGAGGTTTTGGATTTTCAGCCCCTGAAATGGCTAACGTAGGTTACTCTTTGTTGGCTAAATCTTGCCAGCCTTCTCAAATGCTAGGAAATGTGCAGATGTTTAGATAGGGAAAGAAAAGAGGGATAGAATTGTTTCATTTCTACGTGTATTGGTAATGTTAATTGGTCGTTTTGTTTGTTTGTAAAGAGTGAATCTTCAGTTCTCGTTCTTAATGTCACGTAATAACTGGTGTTTGCTTACATCAAATTAATATATCAACGTTTGAGTTTGAGCCAATATCAGATAATTATCCAGACTTAACCACCTGAAAGATTATGTTGCATTAACATTTCAGTGAAAATTATACTTTATAAACATGTGGCTAATTAACTGGATTGGCTGAACATATAGTTTTGTATATTTCCAATAACAAACTACCTGATCATGGACATGTGGTTATATATATGTGAAAGATATAGTTAGAAATGGATCAATTTCACAAAATGCAGCGCATTTGTTCTCGCATCTACTATGAGTTCTTCTTTCTTTCTTATATAATTACTTGGATAATGCTTTCGTTTTGCTTACCATATTGCATTAACTCGTAGGTAATGATCAAAAGTGAACTCTAGCTTTGCATAAGAAATCAAGTTAGAGGCAGATTAATTAGTGCTCGATAATTTATTGTCCATAGCTATCCATTCTGATTTCCCCCGTTGCAAGTTTGAAGCTTTTTCCAGCTTGAGTTAAACTCGACAAACAAAAATTTGGTGGCCTAACTTTTCTCAAATTAAGTGTCAAGAAGTTCAACGATTGCAGATGACAGAAACGGCACTAAAAAATGTGTAGAATTCGGGCGAATTAATTGAAGTTTTGATCCATCCCTTGGCGCTTTGCTTTTAGCCTAGTTGCATAAGGTTCCATAGGAGCCAACAATTAGATATTAAATTAGTTGTTATCTTGAAGTTTTTGGACTAATGTTTTCAATGCAGAATTTTCTTTTATATATATAGTAAGATGTATTGAGATTTTCATTAGCCAGACATCTAATGAATCTTATAATATATGATTTATTAATATGAATCTTAACAACACGTTAAAGTTTTGGACAATCAACATTTGGCCATGCCATCGATAATAAATTAAATTTGTTGAGGAAATAATAATTAGTATACAGCACGTGAGACGAATCTTAACAAATAATAGAAGTATCTTGTGTTACAGGAGCTTCCTAAACGAAATAGAATGACTACTAATTAAATACAATTACTTTTGCATCTAATAAAAAGCAACAAATAAAAAGAAAATACGCTCCTATATATTAATAAGCTACCATTGTTATTATTTTTTATATTTCATTTGTCTTCTACTACACTTAATGAGAAAGAAGATGGTGAGAGCTTGGTAGGTTGCCTCCCAAGGCAGGATCGAGTTACAGTAGTGTTGATGTCTCAAGGATCATTCCGCACTAACATCCATTTCTCTTAAATTTATCACAAAATAGTCCAAGATAAGATGGTGGGAGCTTGGTAGGTTGCCTCCCAAGGCAGGATCGAGTTACAGTAGTGTTGATGTCTCAAGGATCATGCCGCACTAACATCCATTTCTCTTAAATTTATCACAAAATAGTCCAAGATAGGTATAAAAGAATGACTAAAAATAATGAAATGGTCAATCCATCAAGCAAATAGACCCATGTGAGATATCCCACTAAGGACCCAACATCCCCACCGTGTCTTTGATTATTTGAAAGAGGGAGAGACTTTTTATGAATAAATAATATTTTTTAAGCTTCAAATTCATTGTATCCCCCGCTCCTGACACATTCTATCTATCTATCTTTTATTTGTTTATAATTTTTTAATACAATCTGCCTATCTCTTTCTTTTTTTTGGGGATAAGTTCTCATGTTCTTTGTGGCAGGATAAAGTGGTCTATGCCGCATTCATAGCGTTTCAAGTTTTAAACTACCCTATGCATTTGATGTCGACAAAGTTCTACCGGTGATTTTACACATTCATTTTATTAATGTTTTTAGTGTGATTATAATGCTAAAGTCTATTTCTTTTAGTTTAAAGAAGGAAAAGTAAACGAAGCTTCTTTTGCTTATTTGATCATGGATTGATGTTTCTGTTGTATTGAGTTTGCGAGATGACCCAATTAAAGCCTATGTGATAATGTAAATCCATGTGGAGTATTATTTGCATGAAATCCTGAGGAAGTGAATTCAAAGGGGAATACCTTGTTATAAGGAAGTGAATTCTATTAAAATAGGATAATGATAGTTTTACTAGAAATACAATATGACCAGTCTTAGTTAAATGCTTTGATTGAGGTCGATCTGTAGTTTGATGAAGCTAAAATTTGGTATATGTGAAGGTTTTTAACTTCTTGTTCTTTATTTTAATTAGTGGAGATCAGTTTTGGAGTTGTGAAAATAGGTTTATAGGTCTTGAATTTGATCCTCGTTTTTTTGTGAGAAACTTCCTTTGCCTTACAATAATCTATTTTCACTTGTCAAGATTGTTAGATCTTGAGATTTTTTTTTTTTTTTGCCATGAGTTAAATCTTGAGAGTTTATTATGAAGAGAATTTTATTATTCCTACAATATTATTGTGGTTTTTTTCTCCCGAGATAAATTCTGTGTTACTATAGGTGATTATGTGATTTATTTTGTTGTCTTAAAGCTCTATGTATTAGTTTCCTATTATTCTACACAAGAAGAGAGGTCAAATTATTTCACAGTATGTCCTCCCTCAACAATTTCTAGTTTGTCTTAATTTTTTTGTTTTCCCTTAAAAAATTTGTCTATTATATGTCTTTTTACATCATATTATCAGTTATTCATCACTTCGGGTATGTATCTTAATTTTCAAAAGAAAAATAAAGAAGTGAGTTGCAGTTTAAGTTATATATGAGATCTATGATTTAGGAATGAGGAGGCTTGTGGTACTTCGAGAATCAAGCACCAACACTACACTTTGTCCATTTTACATAGTCAATGCTAGCTTTTACGGCATATGAAAGTTGTTTATGAGTGGCGAAATCTTGTCATGGTAAAAAATTCTCATAGGGCTAGCATCGAACAATTAAGGCTGTGAGGTGAACTTAATTGACTGGGTGAGGTGCATGTGAAAATTAATAGAGACATGAAACATGGTCAAATTAATGAGGTTGAAATGTAATTGTTGGTTTTTCATTTATATAATTAATCTGAAGAAAAGACCATAAGATGATTGGTTAGTTGGTTGAATTTTGGCAAGAATGCATATTTGAAAGGGGGCCGGTGAGATGCAAGCTAGCTTTATATCTCTATTATTATTATCCATCTTCACACCAAATTCTTTCTTCCAGTGTCCCATACGCAAGGTGAGATGCACTCAACTGTTTTAAGATCTCATCTTATTCATTTTTTATTCTCCCTATGACCCATCGCCCTTGCACTTTGGTTGAATCTTTCTTTTTCTATGTCAGAAAGTGAAAAAGAAGAAAAACCATATATGTAATTGCATGCAAAATCCACATTTCCAACTTCTCTTTGTAAAATTAAATTTAGACTGAGCAAATATGTCTCAGATGACCTGATCAAATTAGCTTGTCAGATCCAATAATATAGGAAGTATCTCCCCATGAGACAAACTTCACAAATCTGTATAATAATTTTGTGTTACTGATGGACTATCAAAGTAATTTTGAGATGTGAGACATATTTCATCAAATATTATGAAGTCCCAAACATGTTCTTCTAGGTCGTCCCGCACAACCCATTGGCGGAAGCAAGCGTTCAGAGATATCAAGTGGGCGGGTTTAATGCCTTGTGGCTCATTTGAGATGTCTTACATGCATGGCATGAGCAACAATTCAAGTCGACTGGCCCATACACCTGTCCCTTGAGCCCATCCAACTTTTCGAGTGGTGGGCATCCATTGATACGTCTCTCATACTCATAGTCAAGCAAATGATTTTCCTCTTTGTGGGGTAATTTCTAGTTGAAATATCACAAATTAGTGGCGATGAGATTGCCCTGAACTGACAAAAACAGCTCAGATTTGAGCTAATATATGTAAAGAAACCCTAGATCTACAAAGGGAATGTGAGAGAAAGAGGGAGAAAGAGAATATCTAGAGAGTTCGAGAGTTGTCACAAACTGAACTTCTCTGCTTCTTTACTTCAATTGGCTTCACAATTAAACAGAGCTTAGACCATTATACTTGAATTAAAGTCCAAAAATATTAACACTCCTGTACATCTATACTCCAGTGAGACAATCAAGACAGTGGATACACGGTACCTTCAAATCAGCGGTAATGCACTAACCATGAATTCTGGTTTTACAAAAAGAAAATCTCCAATAAGCCACCAAAATGCAGAAACCAGAAAGCATAATATCAGCAATGAACCAGTAGTGACATATCAGAAAGCATAACCTCATCAAAGACCAACAACAACATGTAGAAATTATTGGCACCAATAAAGCATCAGAATGCAGAAACCAGAGAGTATAGTATCACCAATGAACCAGTAGCAACATGTAGAGACAATTGGGTAAACAACAACAATCTTCAATAACCACTAGAATTCAGATACCAGAAAGCATAAACTCATCAAAAGCCAGCAGAAGCATGTAGAAATTATTGGCCAACCATAGTAGCCTCCAAAAATAAGAATAATCCAATAGCATCATGTGCAATCGATAATCCACAATAATAGTTCATAAGGATAGGCAACTTAGAATCTGAATAATAGCATCACCATTGGTTGAATTATCCCCTACAAGAGGTTGAAGATTCCTCCAAAAGACCGAGGACTTACTGCTTAAAATTTTTAAAATTGTAATAATTGTAATAATCGAATCCCTTTAGTAAAAATAAAATGTAAGTCTCCAAGGAGACCAAACTATTTTTTCCACTTCAATAAAATTCTCTAATCTCGCATTTCTTTCAACACTTTGAAATAACAAGTAATAAGTGTTTAAATTTCGAGATTATTTTTAATACTTCACTATATTCATTTTTATTGCATGTTTTAAATTACAATAAAATTATATGCATAACTTTTACACATAATTTTATGCACAATTAATGATGTATCACCTTATTATTGGATGTTGATTTATCTTTAATTTTTAATTATCCAATCACATGATGACACATTATTGTTTGTATACATAATATTACTCTTTAAAATATTACATCGAGTGTTTTCAAATCATATATATTTGTGTGTGTATGTGTGTGATTTTTTATCTTCTTGAATTACACCCATTGAATTATCCATGTCTTAGATCCAACTAATTAATCCAGCAAGATTTACTTCATATAAAAATAATTTTGGTAGATAGACCGTGTGTGTGAGAGATTTTTTTATCTTCTTGAATTGCACCCATTAAATTATCCATGTCTTAGATCCAACTAATTAATCCAGCAAGGGTTACTTCATAGAAAAATACTTTGGGAGATAGACTGGTGATGAACCACTGACTTGACAGCACATGTTTGGAGATTTCGACCATCAGGCAATTCCGTAGAGAGGACCAAAAAAAAAAAAGAAAAGGTTCGGTAAGGTTAGGTTTGTCTACAACTAATCAATTTATTTCAAATTCTACGCATGAGTATATTGACTATATTATTATCATCATCTAACTGCTAAATCAAAGGTTTTTCAGCAAATAATATAAAATTTACTTCAACATATAGGTTCCAACATTGTGGAAGCCCTCGAAACGTGAAAGAATCACAATATTATTAATATCTTACGGGTCTCATCTACCTTGATGCCAATCCGGCTACCGATTAATTATAATATACAATATTAAAAAAAAAAGACAGTGATATTCAAATTGTTAAGACTTTCTACCAAAGGTTCTCATGCATTTTCCAGAACATGATGTCGATCTGTAGAGTAAATGTCATGGTGTATTTACTTTATGCTCTGTTTTTGCTTTTCGAAACTTGGGTTGACTCGACTTTTTCTTTGATATGAATGTTGTTCATCCACCATATTGTATCTTTCTCAGCGTTGCTACATATGGTATATATGTTACAAATGCTTTCAATTTGACTCGTGTAATTCTTATGTTACACCTTATATTATTTCTAAGACATTATTGTCCACTGATGATGTTCCATTTCATGATGCTATATTTCATTGTTGCATGATTGGTGGTCTTCTATATCTTATTTTCACCTGGCCTAATATTGCTTTTGCTATAAATCTGGTTGTCCAACCATCATTTACTCCTACTCATCAAGATATGCGTGTAGTCAAGCATATGGTATATTAAGAGAACCCTATTTCATGATCTAACCTTTTATAGTGACTCTAATTTTTATCTCCTAGGTTATTCGGATGTTGATTGGACTATTGATGTTTTCAATTGATGCTCTATCATTGCAAGTTGTGCTTTTTTTTTGTCACAACCTTGTTTGTTGGAGTGCCAAAATATAGGTTTTTGTGTCTCAATTTAGTGCAAAGTTTGAGTATTATGCCCTTGCACATGTTATTGCTAATATTAGTAGGTTTTGTTATCTTTTGCATAAGTTTAACATTCATATATTTATTTTTTATTCTGTTCAGTGATCATTAGTCTGTTTTTCACATGACTATCAATCTCATGTTTCATGCTTACACTCGGTGTATTGATATTGATTTGCACTTCATTCTTAAGTTAGTTACTTGTGGGGCTGTTCGACTCCGACATGTTTTTGCAATCTCTTAGTTTGTGGATATATTTACCCATGAGCTATCTCATGAGCCTTTTTTTTTTTTGGTGTTTTTAATTGCAATTTCATGAGCTCCCACTGCAATGATGTAAGAGTGTTAAATTAAATAGATGATTTTAATATGATTTGAATTCATTATATATATATATATATATATATATATATATATATATATATATATATATATATATATATATATATATATTTTCCTTATAATAAATTGTAATTTGTTTATTTTGTTTTAATAGAATTATGATTCCATTTCAAAGGATATTGTAATTCTACATATATAATTCAAAACTAACAGCTGTCACCAATCAAAACATGAGAAAGTCCAAGTCATCATGCTTTGATTGGTGAAGGAAAAAGACGGAATGGCCAATGATGAAGAAGCCCTAGAAGAAATTTGAAAAGTTGTTTGTTTAATTGAAAACTTGCCTATTCAACAATATTCGAAAGGCCTTCAAAACATGACGACTTACGTTTCACATTAAAAAATAAAATAAAGAACAATATTCTACATCTTTTGAGTGATATATTTTCTCATAATTTTCGAAGTGAAGTAGCATTATTATAACACAAACAACTGGAAAAAAATTATTAAAACTTAGAATACATGCAAACTCCCTCCTGTTAAATTAAGCATGTTACCAGAGCTGAACATATGCTGCAATTTCTTGGTAATTTCCCTTCTGGGGTAGATGGCTATATATATGGCCTTAGGATTGAGTTACAACAAAAACAAGGTCTTGAACGGTTCACTTCCTTCAAATTCCCTCGTTATGGCTGCTAAAATGAGTTTTTCCCGCAGTTACATGGTGCTGAAGCCCGAAGAGTTGGGCTTCTTTGATCCCATTGCCATCTTAATTTCAAGTGACCTAGAGAAGAGGAAATTTGTGGAAAGCTCTCATAGAGAAGAAGAAGATTTTGGTCGGAGGTGGATCATATTTGTCTCAATTTTAGTGCAGAAGTTTCTGCTATTTGTGGCAAAGCCAATGTTAATTATTGGTTCAATGATTGAGTCATTCCTAAACCTTTTGTCAAGTAACCAAAACTTCGGCGTGCTCTTGCTTAATATCTTCAGAGGTTACTTAGTTTCTCTTTATTTTAATTATTTATTTGTGATTTTTTGACGCTTTGAAATATGAATATAAATATATATATATATATATATATATATATATATATATATATTAAAAAGTATATGTATTTATAATAAGAACTAATTTTGTTATCAACTATGTTTTGTTAGGAGTGTTATTTTATTTTTAATTCAAAATTCTTATTATTATAGATTTATCTAAATTTATCAATAGTTAAAACTTTGTTAGAAGAATGGATGAGAAATTTTAGGCATAAACTGAACCAACTTCCCAAATTTCCATATTCAAACTTGGTTAATTATTATGTAATAATAAATCATATGTATTTTTTATCTTCTTGAATAATACCCATTGAACTATCCAAGTTTTAGCTCCATCTATTTAATCCACCTAGAGTTAGTTCATAGAAAATTACTTTGGGAGATAGACTGGTGATGAATCACTAACTTGACTCTACCTGTTTGGAGATTTCCACCATCAGGCAATTCCATATAGAGGGCATAAAAAACAAAAAAAGTTTAGGTAAGGTCAGGTTTGGCTACAAGTAATTAATTTATTCTAAATTCTAAGCATGTGTATATTGACTCTTATTGTCATCATCTAACGACGATATTATTATCAATGCCATTGGGGCATAATTAACAACTGATCAATATGTAGATTAATTATGATGAAAACATTATTTAAATATTTGTTATCGATTAATCAGTGTGTGTGGTGCAGGGAGGGTAGTCTTTCCAGATAAAAATTCAGCTTCATTCTTATCGTTTGTTGGACATTTGGACAAGCGAGTTGAGCTGGATGGTAGTATCAAATATGGAGATGAAAGATACTTTGCGGCACTGTCCATGATGGCATCCAAAGCAGCATATGAGAACAAAGCCTACATTGAAACTATTGTCACCCAAAAATGGAAGGTATATTAACTTGAAATCTTTAATCAATTCACTTTGTTCAAGTACAATTATCTATCGATCGTACTTATATATAATCTCTCTGTGCAGATGGAATTTTTGGGATCTTATGACTGCTGGAATGGTAAGAAGCTGCGTACATGTAGAAAAAAAATGAATATTATTTGTATGCTCTTATTAATTTCTTTATACATTTAAAGAACCCTGCCTTACTGGTTTTGTTCTTGGAATTATATGCTAGATTTAATACTAACATCTCGGATCCCTTACTCAACATAATTTGGCAGATTTTCAAGAAAGAGCCACAACACGAGCCTTTATGCTTTATGATAGAAATGAGGATGGCCAGGATACTATTGTTGTGTCCTTTAGAGGTACTAAAATTTTTAATGCACACGCATGGAGTACTAGCTTCGATCTCTCTTGGTTTGAGATTGATGGCATAGGCAAGATTCATGGCGGTTTTATGAAGGCTCTAGGTTTACTAAAGGTCAAAGGTTGGCCCAAAGACATCGACAAGCAACAGGATGACCGCCCGGCACCCTTAGCATACTATGCGGTCAGGGATATGTTAAAAGAGCTCCTAAGCAAAAACGATAGAGCAAAATTTATAGTGACAGGCCACAGTTTAGGCGGTGCGTTGGCTATTCTCTTTACAGCGATTTTGGCAAAGAACAAGGAGACAGAGTTATTGGAAAGATTGGAGGGGGTGTACACATTTGGGCAACCCAGAGTAGGAGATGAAAAATTTGTTGAGTTCATGAAAAAGAAATTAAAAGAGAATTCCATTTATTACGTTAGGTTTGTTTACGGTAATGATATTGTGCCTAGGTTGCCTTGTGATAACTCTGAGCTTATGTTCAAGCACTTTGGGCAGTGCCTCCACTACAACACCTTATATCAAGGAAAGGTGAGTATTTTTAATATTATCTGCAGTTCAAAATCAATTAATTGCATAGTAATATATCATTATTGATATTCAAAATTAAAGTTTTGGCATATGCATGCAGGTGGTTGAAGAAGTACCAAATAAGAACTACTTCTCACCATTGGAGGCAATTCCCATGATGATGAATGCAGTTCGGGAATTTATAAGAAGCTTTACTTTGTGGCGCTCAAAGGGGCGGGACTATGAAGAAGGAGGGCTACTCAAAGTGATTAGAGTAATGGGATTGATAGCCCCCGGTATATCAGCTCATTCTATCCAAGATTATGTCAACGTTACTCGCCTGGGATCCAAGGATATTTTGTTCCACCCCAAGAGACTGTAATCTAATAATATATGGTGTCAATAAACATAACGTGCTTACATTACTCATATATCATTATATTTTGTTTCTTATCTTCCATTAATTGTTTATTGTCATCAGCAAGTATATTGTTGTGTCTATGTTTAATTTATGGTCTTGTAGTCTTGCATAAAAAAGACTATGGTAACAACGTTGAAGATTTGTTAATATACCTGATAGTCACTACGATAGTGTAAAATAAATAAGAATAAACAATTGATGACAAAATAGTTTTTAATATAATTCAACCTATTGTTTGAGAGTTTATGTTCACAGTTATGGTTTGATAGCTTTGAAAGAAAACTCCAATAGAATATATGCACCGAAATTATTAAAAGGTATGTTAGGAAGAACTCGGTTAATGATAAGAGTCTTGAATTTTATGAACGCCTTCTTACCTAATTTAGGGATAAAATTGATCTAATCTTATACATTGAATGTAAGTTATTGCTGCTTCTCTTTCTTTTCTCTCAATACTTTTCTTTAGGCCAAATGACTATTTCCCACCCAAGGTATACTGCAATGACAAGTTTCCCCCTTTTAATTATGGAAACACCAAATACCAACCCATGGCCGTAGACCTGGCCACGGGCCGGTTTGGCCCGTGAACCGGACCGAAACCGGCCCGGATAAACCCGAAACCGGAACCGGAACCGGCATACCCGGAACCGGACTGAACCGGAACCGAAACCGTAGCTCTACGGTTCGGTTCCGGTTCACATAAATTGGAACCGTGGAACCGCCGGTTCACACCGGTTTATGAACCGGAGGTTTACTGTGCTTAATCAGAAAAAATTTGAAATTTTTTTGAAATTGTTTTGATTTTTTTTTAAATTTTATTTAAAAAGGCAACGGTTCCTTGCGCAGGGAACCGTTGCCTTTTGAAGGAAAATTGCAGGGGACCAACGGTCCCCTGCAATTTTCAGTGAAGTTCAGGGACGTCCCCTGCAATTTTTGGCATTCCAATTCACCCCTCTATTTCTAATTTTTTTCAAAAAAGTTTTTTTTCTATATATATCCCTTTAAATTCTATTCTCTCAAATCTCAATCTCTCTACTCTCTCACTCAATCCTTCAAACTCTCATTCTCATTCTTTAAACTCTTAATATTCTCTCAATCTTTCAATTCAATCAAATTTTCTTAAATTTAATTAAATTCTTTCTTAATTTTTTATTAATTTCAATTTCAATTTTTTTTATACAATTCATAATTAATTATAGAATTTATTTCTATAATTAATTTTATTTATTATTTTTTTATTATCTTTTATAATTAATCATATAATTTATTTATATAATTAATTTTATTTATTATCAAAAAATGACAAGTAGTGAAAATTATAGAATGTATTAGAATTGATGGTTCAATATCGGTTTCGAACCGAAACCGTCGGTTCCAAACCGGGGCCATGAACCGGAACCGGCGGTTCCGAACCGTGGACGAACCGTCCTGTTACGGTTTCGGTTCAAGGTCCTTATATTTTCGAACCGTGAACCGGCGGTTCCGAACCGAAACCGGCGGTTCATGAACCGTGGCCAGGTCTACATGGCCGGTTAAATTTAACATAACCTTAACGCTTAAAAATTTTATCTCTTTTTGCCCCCCTAAACTTTAAAAACTAAAATTTTCCCTCAGCCTAAGTTTTAAAAAATGGCAGTTTCACCCTAGGGTTTGGTTTTGAAATCTCCGACGACCTCTCCAGCTCTATTACCGACGGCCTCTCCCTCCAAAAGCATATTCTCCTTCCGACGATCTATTTCCTCCTATTTGGAGGGCCGATTGACGTCGGAGACGCCTTGGGAGACGAAAAACTTCGTCGGGGAAGACGAAGTTCTTCGTCTTCCTAGACGAAGAACTTCGTCTTCTCCGACGAAGTTCTTGGTCTTCCTAGACGAAGAACTTCGTCTTCTCCGACGAAGTTCTTCGTCTCCGATGTCGATCGACCCTCCAAATGGGAGAAAAGAGATCGCCGGAAGGAGAGGATGTCTCGGGAGGGAGAGGCAGTCGGCAATGTCGTCGGAGATTTTAAAACCAAACCCTAAGGTGAAACTGCCATTTTTTAAAACTTAGGCTGAGGGAAAATTTTAGTTTTCAAAGTTTAGGGGGGTAAAAATAGATTATATTTTAATTTATTTTTTAATATTATAGAGAAAATGACGATTTTACTTTTACCACCGTTATTTTTAACTGGTCATGGGTAGGTATTTGGTGTTTCCATAGTTAAAGAGTGGAAACTTGTCATTACAACATACCTTGGGTGGGAAATAGTCGTTTGGCCTTTTCTTTATCTAAAGGATGAGTGAGAATGATTATAATTCTATAGGTTGCATTCAAAATTTAAATTACAACATTAACTTCTTCAACTGTTATATTAAAAATAAGATCACAGTTGATATTGATCTATAGAACTCTAAATATATAGAAATGTGCCCAGTTAATCTTAGATTAGATTATGAATGAGATCACTCAAACAGCAATGGTGATTTTAATTAATAAAGATGGTTGCAGAAGCACCAAACAGAAACTTCTCACCATTGGAGGCCATACCAGTGATGATAAATGAAGTTTGGGAACTGATAAGAAGCTTTACTTTATGGCACAGGCACAATTCAGAGGAAGGGGATTAATGAGAGTAATGGGGTTTATTGGATTATAATGCCCTGTTTACCAGCTCATTGTCCTCACGAGATTGAAATTAACTTACTAATTAATGGAATCAATAAAGTGTATACATTCATGCAACTTCTGCAATGTGCATCCTGAACTCAAAAAATAATATTCAACTCATTTCTCTCCTGTCTTTTATTAATTGAATTTTTGTCTTAAAAAGGCACTAATTACCCAAGTCTACCATGAAATATCTATTCTTCTTTGGTCAAAAGGAGTACTGGCGAGCCAGACGAAAAATATAAATTATTCAATCAGGCATATTCTTTTCCAAACCCAGCTATGGATTTAAACATGATAACCTGGATCACATGTAGATGCGATCGAAAAGTTAAAATCTTTAGTGTGCATTTGATCTCGGAAAATAATGTATTAATGTGATAATCTATCGTTTATTAATAAATAATATTAATACTACCCATGTTTTTTGTATTTTTTGTCCAGGGATTTTGTAGAAGAACATAATTATTAATATTTTATGATGTCTAACTCCTGTTTGAAGATCAAACAATTAATTCAAATCAAATTATCCTATTGGAACAATAGCGCTTAGTGTAGGTCGTACGCAATCAGGAAAACGCGTTTCTCAAAAGCATGAAAGTGTTGTTTTTCAGCTGCTCCAAGGAAAGAATTACTTGCTTAAGAAACTGTTTCCCTTAGCAGACTCCAAGGATCTTTACTGATTGTTGATCCCAAAAGACTTCATTGGAATCTAGAATGCTAAACTTCCAATCAACTACCACGTTACATCTGCCAAGCTTTTTTTCAAGGAACGTGACCTATTACAGAGACATTATGAATTATATAACTGTATTGCATAAGAGTGAACTATATTTATATGATCATGTAAGAATGGGAAGAAGTTATGGGAGCTACTTTTGTCTGGAAAATAACTATGTAAATTTTATATACACACACACACATAATTAAATGAGTCTACCACCAACCCTGGCAATATTGTTTGTTTTTGGTTCTGCATGGGGTCTCACAATTTTTCTGAAAATTATTTGCTGTTGCGACCAGAAGAAGTGAGTCTCTGGCATCTCTTTGGCTTCTTACTCAACCATGACTTAGCACAAAAAGCATTTGTAGAGTACCCGACTGGGAAGGAAGAAAATCTCCAACGTAGAGGGCTTATATTCATCTCTCTCTTTGGGCAGAAAGTTCTACAACACTTGGCAAAACCCATAGCGTGCTTTGGATCAGCTTTCGAAATGTGGATGAACCTATTGTCATGTAACGGAAACTTCTTCGGGCTCTTGCTTCATGCTTTACAAAGTTAGTACTGGTTTCTTCTTCTTGAATTGAGATATATATAAATTTAATGACTGCTAATTGATGATCATTGATGAATTATTTGGATTTTGTTAGATAAGGTAATAGTTCCTGAAAGAACATCGGAAATGTTTCTGTCATCTGTTGGACATCTAGATAAGCGAAAGCAGCTGGACAACAAAATCAGTCATGGAGATAGAAGATATTACGCGATGCTATGTGCAATGGCTTCTAAATTATCATACGAGAACAGAGCCGTAGTTGAAACAACAGTCCAAAATTGCTGGAAGGTAAAATTACCCATTTGCATCTTTGGATCTTCCAAGGCTATATCAAACATTTTATCATTGCAATCTCGCGATAAGATGTTCACACTGTTTGGTGCAGATGGAATTATTGGGATACTACAACTTTTGGAATGGTACAAAACAATCAAATTCGACATTTGATTGTTACAATTAATATCTAGATATACAAGTAATTATAATTAACGTAATAGTAAATTTGATGTTGGCAGATTTCCAAAGAAAATTTACTACACAAGGGTTCATATTTCATGATAAAACTGCAGATCCTGACCTGGTTATTGTTGCTTTTAGAGGCACCGAACTTTTTGATGCAGATGCATGGTGCACTGATATTGATATCTCCTGGTATGAGCTTCCGGGCATGGGAAAAATACATGGTGGTTTTATGAAAGCATTAGGGTTACTGGTTAATCAAGGTTGGCGGAAGGAAATTGAACCACAGGAAACAGACGAGTACCCAGTTGCGTATTATATCATCAGAGAAAAATTGAGGACACTTTTGAACGAAAATAGTAGAACAAAATTTATATTAACAGGCCACAGCTTGGGTGGGGCTCTTGCAATTCTCTTTCCAGCAATTCTGGCATTGCATGAGGAGACATTGTTGTTAAAGAGACTTGAAGGAGTGTACACTTTTGGGCAACCTAGGGTTGGAGATGTGGAGTTTAAGAAGTTTATGAATAAACAGATGGATAAGTATGATTTTAAATATTTAAGGTTTGTTTATTGTAATGATATCATCCCCAGGTTGCCCTCTGATGACTCTACATTTTTGTTCAAGCATTTTGGGACATGTCTTTACTTCAATAGCTGTTATCAAGGGAAGGTGAATCATCTCTCCTCCTTTTTCTTCTTCTTCTTCTTCTTTTTTTTAAACAAAAAACTCGTATTTATATGTGCTGCAGATAGTTGAAGAAGAACCACACAAAAATTATATCTCAGTGTTGGCGACGATACCCAGAATCCTGATTGCGTTTTGGGAGCTTTTAAGAAGCTTTATTCTTCCATACAAAGAGGGACAGGAGTATTACGAAAGTTGCTGGCTGAAATTGGTGAGAATTGTTGGACTGGTACTTCCGGGTTTAGCAGCTCACAATCCCCAGGATTATGTTAATTTATCTCGACTGGGTTCTCCTTCTATATACGTCAAGCTTCAAGAATATTCGATAGAGGTCTAAGTTTATCTCCAGATGGAACTGAGTTTGAAGAATATTCGAAAGCCATCGCAAAATAAACACAATTGAAGGGAGTACAGAAGACTAGCCCTCCTAACAGTTAGGAATTAAGATTTTATTGAGATTTCCGGCAATTTTCTATTATTTTTGTTAATTATCAATAGTCAAAATTTTAAATAATTGAAGTAATATGAGTTAAATGTAATTAAATTTTCTTATAAAAAATCTAGTTGGTTCCCTTGTTAATATTTATGGTTTCTTAAGATTACCAATTATTTAGCAAATCAAGTTAACCGCCTGTTAGATGGTAATTAATTTTCATCATTTACTGGAATTACGTAATTTTAACTTTTGCGTAAGATAGATTATAATAGTAATAGTTAGAATTAATTAAACAATTTTGTATTTATTATATAAAAATGAATTGAGAATAACTTGATTTTATGGTAAGGTGATTTGTATATAATCATTTATGTCTAATGATGTATTTTCTTTTAGATAATCTTTTATATTTATAAGATGGAAATGAAATATTATAGTTTATAATTCAAATTTAAATTAAAAAATTAACTTCCTATTATGTTACATTGATCACATAGCAATGATCTTATCTCAATTTGCTAAAAAGTTGTCGCCACATAGACATGAGATAAGGATGAAATGTAAGTTGACACGTCGCTTATTTTATGGGAGAGATATCTACTTACATATTAATATACTAGTAGTTACTAGTAGTTATTTCTCTAGTTAGTTGCTTCTTTGTATTTCACCATGTTAGTTTAGTTAATATAGAGTTTTGTTGTATAACAATTACGTCCCTCAAGTTTTTGGAGTATGTAAGACTTCAAAATCTCTTTGCTTTTTACATAGATAAAAGACACTATGAGATTTAAGAGCTTCAATTATATTTTATGACAATAATGTTTTAACTAATGTAGTTAATGTCTCGTACATTTTATATTACATATTGATTATATCATTTCACATCACTATGAACTCTGATTGTACATATTTTGCTTGCATAGACAGATTGGTCATAAATGTTTTATAATCATTAATCTATCAAAGAAGGAAGTGAAAAACGCATATAATAAATTTTTTTTTATCACAAAACAAACCCTCAAAAGACTTATATGCATATGTATGCATGTACACATATATGTACACATCCACACACGTATATATATATATATATATATATATATATATATATATATATATATATATATATATATATATATATATATATATATATATATATATATATATATATATATATATATATATATGTATGTATATATATATGTAAAATTTTTGTTGTGTTATTTGCAAATTAGGTTTCGGACATTCCATGGGATGTTGATACGGATGGTTTAAGAGAGTATATAAGCAAGTTTGGGGATTTGGAGGATTGTATTGTCATGAAGGTTTATCTTTTATATCATCTATTTGTATAGTTTTTTTTTTAATAACCTATAGATTTCTTAACCTAATTGACATTGACACGAACTCTTATCCAATCATTACGTATAGACTGTAGTATAATACTTATGAAGGATGACTTTTTCAGAAAAAAATCAAAAGTTTTTGCTTGTATAATTTATTTTTAAAATTCCTTATATCAAATTTCTTTTCTCAATTATTGTTTGATCATCTACTTAGAAATTTTGAGGAGCTCTTATGTTTGGATGTTTTGCTTTGTAATTCTATTGCCTGTGATTCTATTCGCTATTAATTTTGTTTGGTTAATATATGTTATAAGTTGGATATTCCTGTAAATTGTTGTCAAAGGTGAAAATTGTCAAAAGGCGAAGAGGGGTCCTATTGCCTAGACTAAAAAAAAGGAAGGCAAAAGTGTCATTTTCTCACCTAATGAGATTAAAAAATTCCATGACAGAAATTTCTCATTTTCATTAAATTTAAGTCTTAGATCAAACTGACAACTAGTTATCATGTTTAGACCTCCTTACAATTATATAAGGGATTATTGACAAACAATCTATTGGATGCCTTAAATCTCTTTGGCAATCTATTCGATGACTCTAAATCTCTCTAGCAATTTATCTGACGACTTTAAATCTCTCCAAACAATCATAGAACTCATTGACAACCTCTTTGGCAACCTTAAAACTCATTATTGATCTCTCAATGATCTTAGAACTCACTAGTGATCTCTCTGACAACCTCAAACCTTATCGAAGACTTCATAAATTGCCGAAACCCCTCATATCTGGCTGAAAATTGCCCAAAACCATCAGAAAGCCTAAGACTTTCTCAAAAGTTCTCCAGAAATTATCAGTAGCCCTCAAAACTGGTCGAAGATAGCCTAGGTGATAGTAAAGTGCGCTTTTTTGATGCCTAAGCTTGTCCGAAAATGTCAAAAAAGTGTTAAAGACAATCACTTTTGAACCATTGGTTGCCTTGACCATGCTCAAGGCAATGGCCACATTGCCTTGAGTAAAGTGTTACCTAGGCGTGCCTTTGATTACTATACCCATTCCCCATTTCAGTTTCCTGCTAAACATTGTATTTGATGAGAAATTTGGACTAGAATTGTGGTATTCGTGGATTTTGGGAGCCAAAGTGTTTATGAAATTATTACTGGTGATTTTTCTTATTTCTTTTTATGTTTTAGGATCGGTCAACTGGACGATCTCGTGGTTTTGGCAATGTAACATTTTCATCAGTTGAAGATGCCAAGGTAAGTATAAAATCTAAGTTATTCCAAATGCATTGTCTTGTCTTGCTGTGTGATTGGAGATATAATATTAAAAATTGTATGCCTTATGATTCATTTTCTGCAGGCTGCAATTGCTGCTGAGCACTTCCTCTGAAATCGAATGCTGGAAGTGAAAATGGCTACACGAAAGGTTGAATTGCATCACCGGTTGCATTGTCTATTTTCCATTCCGTCCTCTTTTAACATTCATGTTGACAAGTTATAAGTAAATCATAATTGTGCAATTCATGACATATGGTTTATTTGGCAGGAGGAGATGTGGGCACCCCCGAGGAAAGCAACCAGAATATTTGTGGCTAGGATACCACCAGCTGTGAATGAAGCAACATTTCATAGGTGATTGGATGTGATCTATACAAAATAAGATAGTGTAATTCTCTTGTTGTTTTGGTCTTCATTCTTTGCTCGGTTATCAAGAGAAATGATGATAAATAAAATAAATATACTCTCTTTTGCAGTCATTTTGAGAAGTATGGTGAGATAACAGATCTATACATGCCGAAGGTGACCTTCTATCTCTCTGCTCTTGCATTACATTTTCACAATTATGTGACTAATACAGCTTTATCTGTTCATGTAATAACTGGTATTGCTTCATTTATTCATACAGACAAGTATGTGTTTTCTAGTGCATGTTTAAAGATAATTTCAAATACATATGCACCCAAGTACTGATATACTTGCACATTATTTTTCAGGTTGAAATTGATCTCTGGGATTTTTTTTAATGCTTTTTGCAGGATCAAGGTTGAAAAGCACATCGTGGAATCGGATTTATCACTTTTGCAAATGCAGGTCAGACAATTTTGTATACATGTTGTTGCCTTTTTTTTTTTTTTTTCACTTTTTGTGTTACACAGTCAATGAATCTCCTACCCTTCATTGTTCCCCCGCCTCCCTTTTCTTTGTTAATCAAATGTTGTGGTTATTAACTAAATTTTCTTGGTTACAGAGAAAAGACTAGTTTTTAAATGAAGTATTAGATCTTGCTGAATAAAGAGCTATTATTTGATGTACCTGAATTTTATTTTTTAGGTATTTACTAATTATCATTCATAGTGTTCTTCATGCTTCAGACTCAATTCTTCAAGACTTTTTATACCCCATCTATGATATTTTGAAAATAGAGATCTCCTGTTCTCTATCACAGCCATAGATTTACAGTATATAAGGAAGAGGTGCAACAAAGTGTAGCCCAATTGTATCTAGAGTCTTTTCTGAGGAGCTCTAATTTTAATTGTTATCTTTACTGTTATGGGCTTTTGAACTCTGCTTAATGCAAACTTTTAAGAAAAGGTACAGGCATGTATTTGGGCTGTTTTCTTTTCTTGCCTCTTCTGCTTGACATGTTGCAATTTTGATAAAACCATGGTCTAAGGCAAATTCTTGTTTGAAAATTATTGAGTTGTTTTTCCAAGAAGATATTGACAAAATTTGTGCTCCAAACTGATCTTTCTTTGTTATAGATTCTGTGGAAAGTTTAATGGCTGATACCCATGCATTGGGAGGCTCTGTTGTTGTTGTTGATCAAGCATCACCTAAGGCAAGTGTCATCACATCTGGCCTGTTTACTACTGATGTACTTATAAATCTTATCCGCTAGATGGAAAATCCATTCTGTCTTAGGTTATAATTGAAATTTTCTTCTATAGGCCAATAATATTATAATTTAACTTCCTATATTTCTTCACCAGTCAATGTTATATGTAGTAGTTAAACTTGATTCCCTGAAATTATAATTTCAGGAAGATGACTTTAGGCCAATAGGGAGAATGGCACATGGTGGGCATGGTGCATGCAATGCTTAAATTTCTGCTGCAACTATATGCAACATTAGGTGCTCCTACCTTATATGGCCATACAGGCTTATTTTACCGAAGTAAGCTCTTCTCTCTCTCTCTCTCTCTCTCTCTCTCTCTCTCTCTGTGAAGTCGTCTGCTTGATCGAACAGAGTGCCATTCATTTATGTAGTTTCCTATCGATAAATATTCCAGTGCACACACGCTCAAACATCACATGCATATATAGAGAAGATAAAGAACACATTAGTCAAGATGAAACCATACCATGAATGCAAAAACAAAATCATATCAATATGTGCTTTGCTTTTTACATTTAATGCTGTAATTTCTAAGTTGAGTTGCACCAGGAGGCTACAGTGGAATGGGTAAAAAGATTTTTGTTGGCAGGCTGCCTCAAGAGGCTACAGTCGAAGATCTGCGACAGTATTTTGGTAGATTTGGTCAGATATTAGATGTTTATGTCCATAAGGTAAGACAGCAATGTATGATCTGTGAGAGTTATTGAGTGTGGATCTTGGCAACTTATAAATATGTGTTATGTTACTTAGGACCCTAAGAGAACTGGCCACAGAGGTTTTGGTTTTGTGACCTTTGTTGAAGATGGTGTAGCAGATCTTGTATCTCGAAGGTCATATGAAATCTGTGGACAGCTGGCATTAAATGGATAATTTAGTTGTGTCATTAGCTGTTGAGATCAAGATAACTTTGTTGGCAAATTTTTAAAATTTTTTAATTTTTTGACTGCATGAACAGGTTGCAATAGATTCAGCCACACCTCTTGACGATGCTGGCCCCGGTGAAAACTTCATAATCAGTGGTGCTGAAGTCTTGGGGGGTTATGGTGGTCCAATGCACACATATGGCAGGATGTACAGAAGCCTCGATATTGATGATGTGAGTAATTTAAGTTCCTTTTTTTATTTTGGTTTCATATAAAAATGAAATCATATCAAGCTTGCTATACCACAATGTACAATGACCATGATTACTAGAGTGCCATTTTTAATCAAATAGAACAAGGCATTAGGTGCTCCCCAAGTATTTTAGTGAAAGCCATATTTGGTTTCTATTGCATTCATCATACTGTTACCAATTGATTTATTCATTTTGCAGTGGGGTTATGGGATTGGAGGTGGAAGACCATCAAGAGCAGACTGGAGGTATAGGCCTTACTAAGGTGCGGCGTAATTGTCTCCAAAACATGCTTTAGTTATAACAGAGAGGCTTTTGTCAAATGAGCAAATCTGTATTGTTAGGATGATTATTTGGTTGGTTTTTTTTTTTTTTTTTCTATTTTAAACTGCTTAGTATGTTTAAATGTAGTTGGACAGGAATTACTTTATTTATTATTTACTTGGATCATGTGCTCCGATTGCTTCTAAAAGGGTAGAGTAAATTTATGTTATGTCATTCCGTTGTGCTTGAGTAGGATTCTTTGAGCCCCCCTTTCGGCCTTGCCTGGCCGAACTCGATGATTATATGGATCCCCAGGACCTGGAATCATGTTGATGCAGATTGTGTCAAGAGTGCCATAGTCATAGTTATTAAATCTGTTTTTATCGTTTAATTGGGGGATGGATTTGAGTTGAATTGAGTTTAAACAAGAGTCAAATAGAGTTTGGTTTAAATATAAATCAGTCAGTTTAAGATATCGTTGGAGAATAAGAATCCTCAAAGTAAAGGTTATATAAAATTTATTGAAGAAATAAATTTGTTGACAATTTTTGGATGACTCGACCTGGATTTATAGCGTATTTGAACTCAGCCCGATTGAGCCACTTGGGAGCCCGAATCTTGTCCAGCCCTCTGGTCCGCTATAGATCTTTGGTTAAATGGTCTTTTGTGTCTTATGATGTGATGCAACAAATATCTGCCATACCATTAAATGCATGTTTATTTTTATTTTTCAGGAATGTGTTCCATGCAATTTAGAGCTTCTGGAACAGTTACCCCACGCTCAATCATTTTAAATGCCGAGTTTGAACTTCCTCTTCATAGAAGCATGCCGCAGCCACTCAAGCATCAACTTGAAAAATACTTCCTAATTTTTTCCCCCAACAATACCACAAGTGAAAGGGTTCTTTGTTTAAAAAAGAGCATCAAGTCATTGAGATGCAAAAAGTTTACAAACTATATGTACTTATAACCAAGTTTCATCAACAGCAGAGTATTAAGCATTGCAATGTAAAACCTCCTGATTCCAATTTGGGAAGACAATTGACGCCTAAAATAGCGGTAGGCATATACAAAATTTGGAACTAGATATAAGAGCAAAGCTATGTGCCATGGCCAGTGAAGCAGGTCCTGAAGGAACTCTTCTGCACATGCTTTTGGAAGAACCTAAACTTGTGCAAAGTCTGGGGAACCTGTTCTTCCTGAGTGATAGAGATAGAGCTTCTCATTTCTTCTGCTTTCCTCTGAGATACTTTTAACTTATTCAAGATCTTATCCATAGAGCGGGATCTTTTCTTTTCCAGTTTCATCTGAACCAAACTTACACAGTCATTAAGGCCAACAGCGTAACTAATATACCTCTCTTTACTCAATGAACAATTTGGCAATTCTGGATTTTGAATCCGTATCACAAGATTCACATTAGATTGAAGAATATAAATGTTATAAATTATATCATATCCAAATTTTCCAGAGGTGAAAATCACATAACATCCTTTGAATGAATGCTAATGTGTCAAAAAGGAGAATATCCCAGAAATGTTTGTCAAAATAAAGTGTCATGCATATTTCTATCCATCTATCTGTATGCATATTCCTATCCATATATTAACAAGCTGGAGTTGAGTTTATTACAGACCTCAAGTTTCCTAATGGCTGCCTCAGCTTTTGCCCTCTGCAAATTCTCCCATGCAGCAATCTTGGCTTCTTCTCTTTCCAACCTGCACATGAAACCAGAATTTCTTTGGCAAAGGTCTGTTTGCGATTCCTAAAACTTTAGGGCTTTCAACTGCAAGCTTCATTGGAAAAATAACCCCTTGAACCCCAAGTCTAAGCGCAATATGTAGTTAAACACAAAAAATTTGAAATGTCTTATAACTTGAATTGAAACCTCTTATTCAATAAACACGCCAACTTTGCTACATAAAAAAATGCATATAGAATTTCATAAAGTTATTCTCGAAGGACAGGAAAGGAGGTAAACAGAGCATACTTTGAAATGCTAGTTGCTGCCTCTGTAAGCTCCCAAGATGAAGCACAAGTGCCAGTTGGATTTTGGAACAATTCCTCAATATCTGGCACGCCTTTCTTAATGATTCTGGATTCATGTTTCTTGGAACAGCTTATCATGGTGGCTCGTTTATCTACTTGCACCTCCCTAATCTCCAATTTAGCAGGATAATCACTCTGTGGTTCGTAAGAAGAGTTAGGAGATGACTGGGAACTACCCTCAGGGCTCATTTGTGTAGCCATATCTCTTTGTGACGGCACCTGAGAAGCCATGTTTTCGGCATCCAAGATTTCATCAAGCTTCTCATCTGCATGTTTAATCCAACATTATTGACAAGGTAGACTCAGAAAATTAAAGCAAGAGGGTGAAATAAGATGATCAATGTAGGAGCTTCTTCAATTGATACTCATAACTAAAACAGTTCTAGGTACAACCTATTTTCCAGAAGGAAAACGAAGTTTGACCAAATTTCATTTGGTTGTGTTGCAACATTTGCTGCACCTGATAAAAGGAAATTCTAGGGATTCATACTTAGTCAAACACAAGAAAAATAGAGGTCTAACCCCACTTTCCAGCACTGACATTTAACAAACACAAATATTTCAAAAGAGTAATTTCATCATAATTCATAAGGATAGTTTTCAGGTGTGAGACTGAAAGTCCATCCTGTAGCATTGGCTGACTAAATGTTTTAGCTTACTAAGGTAGCAAAAGGAAACGAGAAAGAACAAACTTTCGAGAATGAATTCTTGCCCCTGCATATTCAATGTAGAAAAAAGTCACGCTTAAGCTCTACAAATCAATGATCACAAGTCCCTCCATGTAGGAGATGCTAAAATGGACTTTGTTGTCTTGACCTTTTACAGATTTCTACTGACGTTATCTAATCTCTCTGAAATTCTTCTTCGCATAGATAAACAGATTTGATCTACAAAATTATTTCAAGACTAGGAGTATGATCTTGCCATATTGGTTATAAGGTGCAAATAATGGGGTAAAGGTTATTAGGACAATAAATGCCCCAGAACTATGTACATATGTAACATTGGGGGACTAACATAACAAAGCAATCAAGGCAAGAATAAAAGAATAACAAAGAAAGGAAAACTATACCTTGAGAGCTTGTCAACGAATTCTCACTAACCAAATCTGACCAACCAGGTACACTACTGGAGCGGGCCACATGGCTCTCACTCTTCATCAAATAGCCCTGCTCAACACCATAGTTAAGACAAACCCCATTAGGTACTAAAACTCCAGTCGAAAATGGAGACGCTGCCATAAAATTCTTCGCACCACCACGATCAAGAAGCTGCATAGCAGGTGAATACTGCCCCATGACAGGAGGCACAATAGGCCCACTTTTGGACTTAGGCCGCCTCTGAAACTGAGAATGTAAAGAAGGAGTCTTGGTAACACCGTAACCTGAAACTGGACTACAAATCCACCTCTCTGCATCTTCCCATTTAGAAGGCAATGTCCTTCCACTATAAAATGGTGTCAAAGCAGCAGCACTTATGTGCCTCTTGCTGCTGCTGGTACTTGTTGGGTGCGGCACACGCTCTGAACTCCATCCCTTGGGAGCTCCAGGACTTGGAAAATAACCTAAACCCTCTGTAGCAACTAAGCTTTTCTTCATTTGTTCGAATAAAATATTATCAGCCCTTGTGAAGCTAATCTTTCATTCTTTCTTTGTTAGCTTGTTCATTGCCAGAAAAGCTTTGAAACAATCCAAGAAACCAAGAAAGTGCAAGGTAAGTGAAATAATGGCAAAAAAATAGCATCTTTGCTGGCTTTACTGGCTATTTAAGGTCATTTTTTTTATCGGAGGCGATAATGTAAATTTTATAGATGATACCGATATTTGTTTGCATTTGGACAAGGCTCACGGGGAGAGAGGAATGATGGTAATTGATGCATAGAATGGAGTCCATGAAAATTTCTAATATTTAGGATGTGGCCAATCTCTGCATCAAATAATTGTTTGGAGACAGAGATGGCTAACTTACTTTTCACAACTGGAGCTTGGGTGGAGTTATCCCTCCCTTTGCTCCATTCCTGCAATACAGTATTTACTTTTTACCATAAAGTAAATTATAAAATTATACTGTTGTGCAGAGCAAAAAAAGAAGTGCCCACTGCTCACTTCTGAACCGCTTTGCCGTGTGTAACTTACATCAGTCATGATCTCCATTGAGACTTAGTCAAAGTATAACAGAGGAAGCATGCGGTGAGAGAGAGAGAGAGAGAGAGAGGTTATATTTGGTTACAAGAAATAGAGAATTTTGAGAATTGTTTATATTTTCTTTGGATAGGGAAAAAGTTAAAAAGTTTTGGGATTTGTAAAGGCAAGAGAAGCGACAATGGCGTTTTGTGTCTTCAAGGTAAACTTCGGGTAGTGTTTGCTGTCACAGCACAGCAGCAACACCATGTCGTTGCGGCGGATTAGCCGTGGCTTTTTAACATTTGTTAATAGCTTCTTCCTTCACCCTGTTTAGAAAATTGTGGGCATTCCATGGCATCAGGCAAATATTGAAAATCTAGTTGTCATGTTTGAGTGAAAATAAAACAAGTTTCGTAAATAAAAAAAGTATGAATTCAAATCATTTTTGCTAATATTATTATAAAATGCTGGCAAAAACCTTGCCATGGTTCATTTCCAAAAAAATAATTGAATTTAAATAGGATTCCTTTTTATCCAAGCCGAAAACATGAAAATCAAAGTTAGATTTATGCAGATGCCCACAGGCGGTTTTGGATTTCATCTGTTTTGATCCCATCCATGATCTGTAGTCATGTATAATCAAAATTCAATGAACAAAATTATTTTTAAAATGGTTATACTAATACAGGATACAGCGGGGCACACACACACAATTTTCTTCTAATATCTTTATATTGGTAAAACATTTTAGAAATAAGATTTGTCTTGAATAAATTTGTGATGCTATTGAAAAGGAACTTGATTTTATATTCAAATCACTCTCATTTGTAAGATTTTTGTGTACTATCTTTTAAAGGAAACGACAACTAAGAATGTACTTTTACTAAAATTTAGGTCAAAAGATTTATTTCACTCAAGATTTAGCATATCTCTAAATTTTTACTTGTTAAATTTAAAAAATATTAAAATTAAATTTTAGGCCAAAAGACTTATTCCCACCCAAGGTTTCATGCATCTCCAATCAAGTGTTAAATTATTATTTAGAGATTTTACATACATCTATGCGAATCATACATATCAATTGTGACAAATCTGATCATTTTGACCAGGTTTTGAATAGTTTCTATGTCAAAAAATCACTAGAGAGAGAAGAGATGTCAGTGGTAGAGTTGATAATACGCCAAAGTGTATTGTTGGAAAGAAAAAATGAATTGTTTAAAATATAAATATAATATTTTAAACTTTAAGGGATGACGTTAACTTTAAAATATGAAAACTCTATAATTAGAGAGAAAAAATCAACTTTTTAATTTGAAAAATATAAGATTAGAGAGAAATTATCAGTTTAAAAAAGAAAATTTTATATTTAATAATATTAATAAAATTTAATATAAAGATGAGTATTTAAATTTTTAAAATTTTAAGGGTTAACCGAACTAGGGGTGGGCATAAGTCTTTAGACCTGAAAATTAATTTTGAAGATGCATGACTTGAGTGACCACTATAAGGGACAAACTTGTTCCATATTTTCATCCATCAGGGGAGAAAACATGGGCCTCTGTCTGCCAATACCATATTTCTAAATTTACGCCATCAAATGTAAAGTGCCACATGCCTCCACATTCACCATCGTGGTTGTAGAAATTTTGTTTTTTAAATTTCCTGGATTGCCTTTATATTTTCTCCTGATGTTAGAAAGTTATTAATTTTTCCTGAGCACTTATGTATACTCTCTTGTACGCTTCACAGACTCTGTATTTGTGTTTCAGAATCACAAATGGCTTCAACTGTGTTCTGCAACTCACTGATTCCTTCCACAATAGTTTTCTCAAGAACCCACTTGCCAGTTCTCCTTTACAAAGACTCTTCAGCAGAATTCTCACCTTATATTAACTATAACTGCCACTTGAGAATCAACCAAAGTGGGAAAAGAAACGAACTTGCACAGGTAAGAGCTACAATGACAGAGTCTCCAACAAAGGATAGTGAAGCTGCTGGGCTGCAGACGAAAAGAAGTTGACGATTTTAGTTGCTGGGGGTGGAATTGGTGGGCTGGTTTATGCTTCGGCTGCTAATAGGAAGGGATTTGAAGTAGTTGTGTTTGAGAAAGATGTGAGTGCTATACGAGGAGAAGGTCAGGACAGGGGTCTAATTCAGATACAAAGCAATGCATTAACTGCTTTGGAAGCTAATGATTTGGATGTTGCTGAGGAGGTTATGAAAGCTGGGTGTGTTACTGGTGATAGAATTAATGGATTGGTTGATTGAGTTTCAGGTAATTGGTATGACGTTTTAGCTTCTTAACTTGATTGCCTTTGATTTGATAAATTGGTTCCGTAAGAAGATTCTTCGAGTACGAGATTGACTGTAATTTCTAATTCTGTGTGAGATATATCTCCTGGAATTTGGTGGGCTTGTATTTGATTGATCAGTTCAAAGCCATTTAGATTGTTTTTAATGATTTTCTGCTCTTCATGGTTGAAGTTTGTCAATTGAAAAGTATAGACAGTACAAGAGCTTAGGTTTATAGTAAGACTCAACATTCTTCTTATAATTGGGATTTTAGTTGTCGACTGATAATTTAGTAGAACTTTATTCAAGATGCTGTTTTTGAAACCCTGAAACCAAAAAATAACTCAAAAAGGTTATTTGATATAAACATTAGCTTGGAGACTTCAAAATTACTATGGATTAAGATAAACAAATAGAAAATAAAACAACAAACTCAAAAGCTGACATTGGTTGGGTTTTCATCATGGTGAAGCTTGGGTTTTCTGTCATGCTATGATTGCCTTCTGTTGTTCTAATGAAATTGGTCCATAGTTCCATGCCCTACATCAATTTTAAATTATCACCTCTTTGGTATATGGTGTTTATCTATTAATAATGTCAGTAGTTTTCATGTTTTTTGCTGTTTTGCGATTCTTCTTCATTTCAGAATTGTCCATTGGTGCAATCTTCTGGCCACTTATCAAAAAGGATGTTGTTTATGTAACTGACTAGGTTGTTGTACCCAACAAACTTTTTTGGAGTCTAGGAGAAATGGAATTGCTGGGTTTGTTTTACTATAGGTTTTTGAATCAAATATTAATTTACAGTGATTGAAGTGAACAAAGACAACATGATGTTTTGAATACTTTTGGAAACCTCTATATTTGGTGACAATGGCATGATTCTTGGCTGCAGTAAAATAATTCATCTGTCAGAAATCTTTGGTGATAAAAAAACAACCATACAAGAACTAATAACAAAGTAAAAGTGGGATAAAAAAACAACAGAATTGAAACTAGTGCACTCAAGTCTGCTCTGGCTCAAAAACTGGTCATGTTATTCAATTGATTAATTTTAGTAATTATACTTCCAAACAAGATCAATTGTTTTCACATAGAATAATTTCAGTTTATTCCACAAATAACAAAGTTGGAACTTGATTAGTGGACCAAATACACCTAATGCATTGTTAATGTTAATTGGTATCTTATGTATGTCACTATGCAACAATAATGCCATCATTAGAAATAGATCAATTCAGGAAAATATCATTTATTGTTGCCAAGTTAGATGCTGAAATGAGTTGTGTAATTAAAAAGTTATCCAAAGTCCACATAATATGTCATAATGACTGCTTCTGTAGGAAAATGTTAGTTATTGGCATCCAATCACACTAAATGCTTCATGGTCATCAGGTCCATCAAGTTTGATACTTTCACTCCTGCAGCAGAAAGGGGTCTTCCAGTCACTCGAGTAATCAGCTGAATGACTTTGCAACAAATCCTTGCTCATGTAGTTGGGGATGAAATTATTTTGAATGACAGTAATTCTGTTAAATTTGAGGAAAATGGAGATAAGGTAGTGTAGCTGCTGATTGGTTGCAGATCATCCATTTCTCACTGAGTGCTTTACTGGATAGCATCTGATAATTTTCTTTTGTAAAGTAGACGTCTCGACAATTCCTTCATGATGACATTTCATTCTTTTGTACTTGTGTTGTTCACGAGCTTAGGTTACTTTAGTGCTTGAAAATGGAAAAAGCTATGAGGGTGATCTTTTAGTTGCAGCTGATGTTATATGGTCAAAGGCATTATTGTAAATAATATATAATTCTTTTTCTAATGCTGATCGACAGTTTTTATTGTTCAATTGTTATTCATTGTGATTATCTTCATCTTGGAAATATTTCAAAATTGTTTTTCTTCTGTGAAGGTGAGGAAACACTTATTTGGACCAAGTGAGGCCACCTATTCAGGCTACACCTGTTATAGTGGTATTGCAGATTTTGTGCCTGTTGATATTGAGACTGTGGGGTATGTTCAACTCTGCTTAAATACTTCATGTTTACCCTTCCTCTGCCATTGTATTTCCTAGGCTATCTGTTGGAATGTGGATTAGGCTTTCTTTTCTTTCTTTCTTTTCATTCTTTATTATTTATATAATTTTTAAAATGTATTTAGCTGCATATTGTGTTCTCTCATGTGACCTTCTATTCGGAAGGTATCGAGTATTTCTGGGACACAAACAGTACTTTGTTTCTTCTTATGTGGGGGCTGAAAAAATGCATGGTTTGCATTTCACAAGGAACCACCTGGTGTTTTGGATGGCCCAAGGGGTAGAATCTCTTCCAAATCTCTAGAAATTCCAACTATGCTTGTTTTTGAAATTCTACTTAGATATTTTTGCAGGCAATAAGTGTGTTGACTCTGCATAATGAGCATATATCATAAAATTGATTTATAATCTCCTTGGAAGGAAAACAAAACTAATTCTTAAAATTACTGTTTTAAAATTGCATCTACTAATTGATAGGGATGTACCAGGAAGTCCTGAAAGTAACAGAAATGAAAGTAAAATTCTGGGTAATTTACCAGGATGCAGTACGCAAGGATTTTCTACAACAGATGATCTACACAAAGAGGGGCTCACAAAAAATTATGTTATCATTATTTGAGAGTTGTTATGTCTGGCTTTTCTCCCAACTTCATGGTAATTGATAAATGTATTGTATTATTATAAATGGAGTAGCTGAACCCTGAAAGAACTTTTAATTTATACTCTTTTTCACTGAATCACTTTTTTAGTTTCTGAAGATGCATTATTTGAAGAACAATGCAGCTGAACTGAACAGATGACATCAGGAATATCTTCTCTTTCAGATAATTAAATATGAGAGAAGGATTTAAATGTTGAATGCAGTGATTCTTCTTTCTATGAGTACACATCTGTTTCATATATTGTCGGGTAAAAAGGAAAGGTTGTTGAAAATATTTGAGGGGCAGTGTGATAATGTGATAGATTTAATTGTTGCTACAAATGAAGAAAGCAGTTCTTCGATGTGACATATATGGCAGGACACCCCATATTCACTTGGGGAAAGGGTTGTGTTACGTTAAGGACTCTGTCTATGCCATGCAGCCAAATATGGGACAAGAGGGATGCATGGCTGTTGAGGTATACCTTGCTTTAGTGTGATTATTTTCCAAACCTTTTAAGACTGTGGACATAAACATAAATTGTTAGACTCCCAAATGTGAAGGTGTATCAGAACAGGGGTAGTCGTGGGAATAGGGGATTATGTTGAGTGAAGATCCTAGGTGATTCTCCAATCATGGGAAAGGGCCACGTGCCCAACTAGGATTGGGATGGGGGATATTATTGTGTATAAGGAATAAAATAACTTGAAAAGGCTTTGGGCAATGTGGTTTTTTTGATAGGAAAGCTTTGACTTTAAAGAGGTGACTGCTCGAATAGCCAAAAATTCCCTTTTTACAGTATTTTGTGTGAGTGCTTTTTTTTTTTAAAGAATATCGGTTGACTTGTATTTCTCTATTTTTAATCAATAATATACATGCTAGTTTTCCTCTTCCCCATTTGTTGCTAGCTTTTCTTTGAATTGTTGTTATTTCTCTGGTTTTCTCTAAGTTTCTAATCTAATTCCTAATAAAGTGATATCAGAGCAGAAGTTTCTGGGGAATTGTCCTGACAAGAATGGATTCTAGGGTGAAAAGTCTAGAGAAAGAAGTAGTAGCGGTTAAATACATATTAGATTCATTTACCTCTAACATACAGTCAATTAAGGCATGTTTAGTGGGGGCTTTAAAGAGGTTGGAACTGAGAGATGATTTGAAAAAAAAATTCAATAGAGATGTTGTCTTCTATGGTGAAAGCATCTCCAATGGTGGTCCAAGGTAATGAAAATGTTGATCCTACCAAGGGTTAGAGGACAATT
>NC_058137.1:6586962-6614462 GCF_011075055.1 Mangifera indica
GTATTGAATTAGATACACAAATATGTTATTTTATTTTTTATTCAAAATAATCAAAAATGTTTGATGACATATATCATCTTAATACTCAATTTAAATATTAGAAATAACGTACACATAGTTTTATGGCCAAAGGACTTGTTCCCACCCAAGATTAGGTGTAAACTCAAATTCATACATTCCACTTTTAAAATCTCAAAGTTTTATCTATGAACAAAATTCTGTTAAAATTTTCGTTAAAGTTAGAGGTAAAATCGTCGTTTAATAAAAAAATTTTAAAACCTAAAGTTTTATCATATTATCTCCCCTCCAGTTTGAAAACAAACAATTTTCTTTCATCCAAAGTTTAAAAAGTGGTCATTTCACCTTTAAGCTTTCTATTTTTTCCAGTATATTCTCCAACATAAAGTAACCCTCCCCCATAAGACCCACCCACACTCATCTTCCATTAATGGTCGAAGAAGAAGGAAAGCTAATAGATCCGCAGATCTTGTCAGCAACCCTTCATCATCCACATATCTCAATGGTCGAATTGAAGAAGGAAGATCGTGCAATGCTTTTCCACCCATCTTGTCATCCTGTCGCACGATGAAGTGTCTCCCTAAAGTTATTTGAGCTTAAGCTCAATGAAGTAAGACGTCGATGGAACTGAGCATGATAAAACTTCATCATTTTCGTCGATGCTTCGTCACTTTCCAACGAAAACCCAAGGAATAGACTAAACAGTGGTCGTTCTTCCCAACCAAGGGAACACTTCGTCATTTTCTAATCTTTGAAGGTGAGAGCGGTGGTTGTCAGGGAGAAGGATAAAAAACCTAGAGGGAAGAATGTACTTTTCAAACTTTAGAAACTTCAGGTGGGAGTACATTTAGGTTGTAAACCTTGAAAGAAATGTGATAAATTTTTAATTTTTTTAATATTTTAAAATTAAATAACATTTTTACCTTGAATTGTAATAGTAAATTTTAACTAAAAGGTGGGTTTTTTGAATTTTTGAAAGTTAATATTATAAGTTTGGAATTTCACCAAACGTTCAGTGGGAATAAGTATTTTAGCTTAGTTTTATTCACTGATGAATCATACTTATAGATCCTAATGTTTGATGAAAATTTGTATGATGGAATTGGAAACATAAAAGTACAGTAGCAATCAATGAAGGGGATCAAAGAAGACGAGTGTTTGTTACAGGATCTTCAATTATGAGATTTAATGAAAAATGTCTTATCTTTGGACCACTGCAAAGTTTGTTTGTCGCTGCTCTGTTCTTGTCTCATACCAAAACTTTTCCAATCCCCAGTCTTTGGAGATGGTGACAACCCACACCGCTGTGTCTTTGAGAGCTTACCAAATACGCGCATCCGTAACCACAACCGCACAATGCAAGCTTGCAAACTTTTCACTTAATTTACCTCACTTTTCTATTATTCAAGAACAATAAACTCGAAAGAGAATGCAAACTAAATGGATCCATAGATTACTACGTAATTGCATCATCTCATTACAAATACTTACTGAAAATGAAAAGAAAAAAAAAAAAGAGCCGCCTGCCTCCATCTCCGATTCAGCACCCAATCCCAATACACAAGAAGAAATAAAGATTAAAGAGTTGAGCAACGCCTAGAAAACGGAATCTTTACCACCTTAGCTTTTCTGGAAAATACTGCAACAGAGTAATTTAATTTGTCTTAGAATAGTTAAATTATTATAATTGAATTACATTTCGGTTGCAAAAATAACACAGTTCACTTTCTTTTTCCAATTCTTGTTGAAAGCATGGGCATATAAACTGGTGTTTACCTTTTCAATGAGGGAAAGATAGTATGGCTTGACCTTCTCTACGTCAATCCGAACTTTGCTCTTGCTGTACAAATCATACTTGCTGCATATTTAACGCAAAATTAATTAGAAATTTCATACATAACAGTGATCTTTCTATGCCTAAACATTGTAAAACATGCATACTTGAATATTTTCAGCCACTTGAGATTCTCAACGTCTTCTTCACTCATTAAGTGCTTATATGCATCTGCCCTGTGTAAAGCTGCAAGATAAATTAGTTCAATTAACATAAGCTAGTCAGAAGAATGGCTTTTGACGTGGCTTGCTAATAAATGGAAATTCCTCAATTTCTCTAGTTTCTCACCATAGAAAGAATGGTATCTGATTATGAAAAGACCAGCTGATGGTAGAGTAGTCTTATTCTCCTTAGCTACCTATAAAATGGGAACCAATAACTATGTCATTTGTAGTTGTATAATAGAAAGTATACATATCTAATTGGCATTGCAGAGCTACAATCTTTTACAATAGAAAGAACAGAAATAATACCAAGTACATGTAGTCATCGTGCCCGAATGACATCATCACATTGTTTAGTCCACAGCCTTCTGAATAAACTCCAAATTTAGAGTTGTAAGTAGGATTGCTATTGTCTGGATTCTCTTTGAAATACTGCAGGACCATGCCACAGTGATATAAGAACTATTGAAAAAGAAATTAAATAAGTAAAATTTCAAGTATTACAGTGATTCATGTGTACAAAATAAGACCTTGTGGTGAACAATTGATTCATCAAACGCACATCCAACTGGGAATGTATCACCTGTAATTATAATCTTGGTTAGTAAATTAAGCAATAAGCCATGAGCTTTCTAATGACTTAAGTCTGTTTTATTCGATAATGTAATCAGGTAACTCACCCACGACTGCCCATTGAGGCAGCTCTCCAAAATCTGGATGTAAAAGGACCTTTCCAAGATCTAAGATACATTAACAATAAAAGTTAGCCAACTGCTTCTCCAGCCACATGGCTAATTTTAGTAAATATTTGTCTCCCTAATTAAAATATCAAGAGAAGTTACACCATGTATGAGGCCAGTTAAGTGCAGCCAATCCTCATTAGGATAATCTTTTCGGATGGCCTCCGCAGTCTGAAGTAGATGTTCTATTTGAGGCTCGTCCAGGTCAGGATCACTGTCATCAACGAATTCATTAAGAAGTTCACAGCAGTCCCATATACTCATCTCTACACGATTTAGTTTGCCATACTCTTCCCTCATCCTTTTCACCTGCCAAAGGTTGTTCATGAATTACAAAAATAAAATAAATGACAGTTCTTGGAATATAATAACATCCAAAGTAAACTTGCTTACAAAGTCGTATGTCTGGTTGATATGTTGAGTTCTGTAAAACTCCTCGACATCTCTTTGCCTTTCACTTTCCACACTATAATCCCTGCTTGACATTGCAAGTTAAAGAGGTTACAACTACAATATAGATCTAGGGCGAAAAATTGTATATACGTATAAATCCCAAGGATTTGGTAATTGAGTTACACTAAATCCCTGCATAAAAAACTCGGAAATATCTTTTCATAAATGCTTTAAAAACCAAGCAAGTATTATTATTCATGATATTTAATAAAAATTTATTATCCATTGTTTATAATCTTTAGACTTTTCAGTACCATGAAAAAACTAAATATATATCATGCGCATAAATTCTCCAATAACAAGCAAAAGGTGTATATCCCATGAAATTTAACAGATTCATCTAGTCTGGAACGATTTCAATAAACAGAGAAATTGATGATCTGAAAATTTCAATAATTTTAAAAGACATAGATCTGTCTATAATACAAAAGAATGCACATCGATGATATCAGGAATTAAAAGAGGAGAACCTGAAAGTGTGGCCGAAGGAATTTGTGTTGGGGACCAAGAATCTTTCCTCCAAAATCAATTCTTGTTCTTCTGCAGAAACATTCTGCTCCTCATCGCTCGCAACTACTCCTGTATTGAAGAAATAAAATAAACAATTGAAAAAAACAAAAAACTACAAATACATAAAAGAAAAGAAAATTTAGAATACCTGATTCAGAGTGCAGAACAAGAATCGCCATTCTGAATTAGACGGCTAAACAAGAGGAAGGATGAGTGTTTGTGATGCATTTTGGTGGTGAAAACTGGGCAGTATTTATAGCAGCCGGGAAGTCCTTCCCTGAGAATTACGATTATGTGTGTCCTTGCCATATTTTGTCGACAAGGACTCCGATTAAGTCCTTGTATGAAATTCTGTAAAACCGCTAAACCGAGAGAGCTTAGGCCGATGCCAAGTAGTGCGAGCGCATGCAAACTTCTTGCTGGCACTCTTTGATATTTTTATACTTAACGGGTCCACTTGACGTATGGCTGACTCAGCTATCAAGTTTTTCTACGGTTTAGAACTGTCGGATGGGACCCATCTGATGTGGCATCTACTCACTATTTTTGTCTTTGTCCAATCTCTTGGCTTTTTCATGGAAATGTACGGTGGGTTGTTCTTTCTCCTACAGTACTTATTGAAATGTCACATTCGTCCCTAAGGTTTCGATTTGTAACATTTTGATCCTTTACGTTTTTCAAATAGAAATACCCAACCTTTTGCTCTATTGACTTAAAAAATGGATATCAAATCTCTAATGCAAATGTTTTGAAAGTTAATTTTTGAATTTAAGTTTAGAATTGTAATTGAGAACATTATAACATTTTTCTGAATCCTAGAGATATTAAGGGTCATCAAGAAAAAAGAGAGATACAAAACATGTATGAAATCAAATATCTTAAGATTAGATCCGTTTTTTCCTTAAATTGGACAACAAGGCTCTTAAATTTAATAATTCCCTTAAAGACTTCTATCCATTGTAAAGTCATTCTCAAGCCACCTCTTATAATCTTTATACTCACTCGATCACAAACATTTCCTTAAGTTAATAATATCATAATCATGAATATAAACTCTTAAACAGTGGGTCGAATCACATTAAATAATCACATTTTGTCACATTTGTCTAACTTTCTATTCACATTTATTTCATACTATTGTCGTTGATATTAGAGTTCATTTTTTTATTCTTAATGTCACTATAGTAGTGTATTTTACACAAATTTTGACTTGTATACTTCAACTGATAATGATAAATCTTATCTGTGGGTTGATGAATATTAGTTGAATTCGTCCTAGTGATTCTTTACACAAGCAATGTTGACGTGTTTGAAAATCTTCCACTCAAATTTCACACAAAAAATATGAAGCATAGTATGTAGTACTACAATGAGTCTATTTGTTTACAATAATCGAGTTGAGTCAATCCAAGTAGTGCTTGTTTCATGTCTCTATTTTCACATTAAATACTTTGTGTGTCAATATTGCATTTATTTTACTAGTGACTTTGACATCAATTGTACTCTATTTCAGTTTCAAATCTAGAGGAGAATTTATTCTTTGTTTGTTAAGAAAAACATACAAGTACTTTTTAGTATCATTTATGTAAATCATGAAACTTGAGCCATCGCTTTGATGATCTTGTCATTTTTAACGATGATGGTGACCCAATCAAGTTGCTTTTTGGGCAATTTAGAACAACTAAATTGTTTTTTAGATATCCAAACAAAATACGTTTTTCCAATAATCCTTGGAGTTCACGGACATCTAACGATAAAGATAACAACAACCCTTCCTTGATAAACAAATTCATCATTGGCAGTTGTATCTCCTAATCATGATAATCATTATCCAATAAAAGTTCTTAATTGAACACTAAAAAACCAAATAAATATGACCGTGGAAGAACAATTCACAAGCATCATGATAATTTTTTATTCAAACAAACTTGAAATCCTCTTTGTTGTCGTTTTGTTGGTTGTGGTGTCTACATAAAACCATTAAATATGCCATCCTCTTCCACGCACAAACTAAAACTATTCAACCACCATAATCTAGGCATCTTTAGAACTCAAAAACTCAATTCCACAACCCCAATTCTCAAAAGATCCCAACTCATCCGCATTCCACAACACCCAAACCCTTATCATTCCAAATTTAACCCAATTGAAAGGTTTTTCATTGTGATCTAATGAAACCCTTGAACATCCAACAACCATCATCTCTTCTCTTTTCTTCTCTTCACTTTCTTTCTTTTTGGTAATTAACATTTGTGTTAGTACAGTAAGAAAATTCAGTGTTAACCAAATTATATATACAGAGACTGAAATGCCCTCCAATAGATCAACCTTTTTTTTCCTTTTTCACATTTCTTTTACCTTTTTTCCTAATCAAGTTTGAACCAAAATTAGTGGAAGATTATCCTCCCATAAAATTGGAGGAAATCTCGTCTTGTGTGAAATTTTTAATTAACCCCCTGTAATTATATCTTATATTTGAAGCAATTAAAATATGCCGTGTAATACACGTTTGATACTGAAGATGGTTGCCAGATTTAGAAGCAAATAGGATTATTGTTTTGTAATTTAATAGGGGCTACTTTATTTTTTTTAGATTTCCTCGAAGATTTTTTTTATTTTTTTTGAGTATAAGAGATTTTTCTCATTTGCTGATAATTTCATGGAATTGGTTAAGCAATTAAATCTTAGATTATTCTTATTATAACCAATCATAATTTACCACATTCTTCATTGATATCAAATCTTAATCTAATTTAAAATTTAGGTTTTGAACTTAAATAAAGATGTATAGTTTGTGTTCAAGTAGAAAATAGATGAAGCCAATATACATGAGTATATATCTTAAAAGATAGTTTAAGTGTGAAAAGAGGAGATTTCATGTATAAGAGCGTATAAGTTCATATTTCATCTGATAATATGTTAAGATCAAACTTTTGACTTATCTGATTCAGTAGTTGTAAGATCGGTCACTGAATCCAGAGTTTATTTTATCCGATGCAGTTGATTCAACTCTTGAAAGTGGCAAAAAAAAAAATATATAAGATCAAACTTTTGACTTTCTTGATTTAATGGTTATGAGATTGATTATTATATCCGATATTTCTCCTATTTAGTATAGTTAGTTCAATTTTGAAGAAACGATCTCATTCGAATGATCTTTTTTATTACCAAATTATTTATATAGGGGTAGAATAGTCATTATCAAAATGCATGACTAAGATGGAGAGGAGTTTCAAGTTTAGTCATTTTGCATCAAGACTTGAGTCGTCTTAGATTTTAGAGATTAAGACCTTTAATTTTCTAATTATGTACTTAAAGCAGGGGAACTCACTTTTTATAATTTTTTCCAAATAATAAATCATTTTACAAATTTAAATATATTTTACGTGTTTTTCTCCCTTTATTTTTATGTAAACAAAATTATATAAAAAAGTTTGTTGTATAATTTGATAAATATCAAAATTGTTAGTGAATGATTGAATACGAGGGACAATTATTTGCTAATCATTTTGTCTAAAATTAAGAAGAATATAAAAATTAGAGTATGGTTGGTCCCTTGGTTGGGTTAGGAATATACTTTAAACTTAGATTTGATCTTCGGGCCATTAGTGCCATCACGGTGGCCCATTTCATAACTAGAATAGGAAATTTAAAAGCAGCACGTGAAAGTTTCACCAAAATCCGTGATTCTACACTCCAGGCTCTAGACTAGAGGAATCTGATCAAGAGCAGAAGCTTGGAAGTTGGGAGTTACAATATTGCAATTGTAATTGGATTGGGGTAAGTAGCCGCCTTGAAGAAGCCATCATCTTTATCAATTACGAAAACGATGTCTTCATCTTCGTTAGAGATGAAAATATCCATCTTTATCATTATAATATTCATCTTTATTAGACTAGAGATGAAAATATCTTCGTTAGAGATGATTTTATTTTTGAAATTATTATTTTTAACAGTTTATGAGTAGGTAAATAAGATTTTTAAAATTAATGAGGAGAAATTTGAAAAAAAAAACATACCTTAGGTGGGAAATAGTCCTTTGGCCTAAATTAATAAGGGCAAATTAATCTCAACCAATACCATTCATGCCATTACTATGGAATACCCACTATTGATTCAATTAAATTGATCAATAAATCAGATTCATCATCTTCAAATAAAAATCTACACAAGTAAAAAATTTCATATTATATTACGTTTTTTCCATTTTCTACTTTATTTTTTTTCCTTCTAGAGATTTATTTACCAAATTGTTTGCTTAGCCTATAATTTGAATATTTCGAAATTAAAAAAATTATATTTTAATTGTTAAAAATTATATAAATAATATTATATGTATAATTTTATATAATAATAATGATATATTATTATGTAATTAGATAATTAAAAATTAAAAATAAATTAAAAATAAATTATAAAATAATATATTATTATTTATGTAAAAAATTATATAAATAGTTTTATCCAAATTATATCCACAAAAGCCGCTATGTCTTGCTGATGTCACTCATGATTCTTTTAGTTTTTCTTTGCTAGGTCTTTTAAAACATTAAGCATGAAGAACCCTCAAACGATGTCGTTTCATGAATAAATATGGCCTAAAGTGGGTAACTAAGTGTGCATAACAGGTGCGTGCCCACCCAGAACCAGAGCTGAACATAGAAAATTTAAATTCAAAAAAATTGGAAAAAAGGCAACTCAAACATTTGCGGAGAGAAAAGAAGAGAGATATAGATAGAGAGAGGCGGTCGTTGCGATAAAAGCTTGGCGGAGTCGTTTCCCATACTCTTTTGACGGTCAGAGAAACAGCGAAGCAAACCACAATGAAAATGATTCGCTTTACGTTTCCTTAAAACATGCGGTTTTATATATAATTAGTCGCCGACTCATCTCTGATCTATTCACTAACTTACTGCTTCTAGGGTTTTCTTTCTTATTCAGGGTAACGTTGTATTCTTTCCGATTTCTTTTCATTTTTCATCGTATTTTTCTGTCTGCTTTTATTTTTTGGTTCTGTAGACGTTTGAATTTTAGGCGCTGTTTGATTGTTGAGAACTTGAGACTTTTTAAGAATAGTGAATTATTTTTTGAATTTTGTTGAGTTATTGTCGTCTGTATTTACTATTTATCATTATCTGCTAGTTGGATAGCCGTAACTCTGTATATTTTTATTTTTTCATATGGAATATTACCATTTATTCGGTTTCTTTTATATAAGAAAAATAAGTAAGAATTTGAATTTTGTTCAGTTTTTTTGTTTCTAAAGGCTGCGAGCCGGAGAACTGAATTTATTTCTTGGTTGTATAGTTTTTATTTATTTATTTATTTATTTTTTTTTCAAACTTCGAATGTTACTGTCTGTTTGATTTCTAAGATTATTTTAGGAAGGTGCATCAGCTGTTAAATTTTGTGCAGCTTTTCGTGTTCTGGTTTGTAATTAGATGCTGAGCCAAGTTGCTTTATTTATTTCTCAGCTGAAATTTTGAGTCTTTAGCTGTATGAGTTTAATAAAATATAAGTTTTAATTTTGGTGTTCCAATTTTGTTTAGCTGTGAAAGCTGGTTAATTTAAATTCATGTTTGTTCTACTTCTAGTTTTTAAAAAAATATAAAATTTAGAGTAGCTTGTTGTGTGGCATAATAGTTTTAACTTTTACTCCATTAGGTTTATAGGAGGAAAAGTAATATGATTTTTGTCTTAACTGAACTTTTTTCACCTCTTCCTGGTTAAGAATGCTACAACATGGTTGAGATGTTTGTTTATTGTTTATTTATTTCCAGCTTCACCATTTTTGAGCTTTTTCTACAGCCAAACTGACCAGCAATGTTTGATGATGCAGAGCCATGCCAACGTTTACTGCTGTAGCTTTTGATAGGCTGATAGATCCTAGAGAGCCCAAATCTGTTGACATTCCAGTTCCTAATTCAAAACCTCCTTCTAGATCAAAACCCGCTCCTCAGCCAAACTTGATGTCGGAGAGGAGAAATGACACTTCATTGATCATTGGAAGGAAAGTGAATTGTCCTCCAATAACACCAGCACTCTACGCAACTCCTGAGCCAACTCCACTTCCTGATTCGCCATCTTCATTTCCTCCTTCACCTTACATCATCAATCACAAGCGGCGTGGGCCACGGCTAGTGAAGAAGTCCTCACAGGCAGATGTGGCCTTGTGTGGAAAACCAAAAGATGAAGAAAAGGTCATTGGGAATGCTACAAAAAATGCTGAAATAAAGAGTGTTGATCCAATCAATGGTGCTTCTGTCTCTTTCACTATTTCTGGATCTGTTGAAGGGAAACACAACAGTAATGCCCAGAATACTCTTGTGAAGGAACATGTGAATGGTTTCTGTGATGGTCCTACAGAAAAAGAGCATGTGAATGGTGTGCATGATGGTGAGCCTGGAAGCAGATATAGGCAATTTCAGAGCAGTAACAGGGAACTCCAAAGCAGCAGCTCGATTAATGCTTTGCCTGGGAAGAATGATTTGCCAAAGCCTATTGGATTAAAATCAGAGAGTAATAGTGAGTTTGAAGATTTTTTTGATCCACAGGAATCAATGAGTGCTGCAAGTAACACAGATGGAGAAGATAATACCTGGGCAGAAAGTTCTACAAAGCTTGCTACTCCAAAGGGAGAGTTTTATGATGCTTGGGAAGGTATTCGGGCATTACTTATCTGTTTATAATTTAAAACTTTATCTTTTTGGACACATGCTTGCATTTATATCTCTTTTTTTGGTTGTATGGAGACACTGTCACTGCATAAGTTATCTTTTCCTTCTTTTGTTGATCTTCACATATATTCTTGTGCCAACAATTAGTGTCAAGAGTTGCATTTTAAGTAAAATTACATGTATCAATTGAAGAAAGAGAATGTTTGGGTTTTAGGGAACATAGTTTTGGTTCTCAATGTCTGGTAATAGAATTTATTACTTGAAGAATATGGATGTCAGGCCCTCTGCATCATGAGTTTTGATGTGTATACACCTGCATGTGGACATTTTTCATTGTTAATTTTTGATATGTGATGCTTTGGAATTGTTTCTGTATGAGATTTTTATTTCCAGATATTTGGAAAATATGTAATTATTCTTTGTGTATGTAAATCTTTTAAGTCATCATGCAAAGAGCATTGAAGCATCACAGTTTTATTGTTAAACTATATGGCTAAGAATGCTTACTTTTATTAATTCCTCCAGAGTTATCATCTGAGGGTGGGCTTCAGTCTTCTCCTCAGGATAAAGAGACTGAACTGTGTGAAATGAGATTAAGTTTACTCACGGAATTAGAGAAGCGAAAGCAAGCAGAAGAAGCTTTGAATGATGTACAAAGTCAGTGGCAGAGGGTTAGGGAACAGTTAGCTCACGCAGGATTAATATTGCCTGCAGATCCCTCTACAGTAGGGAGGATGGACAACCAAATATCAATCTTGCAGAAGAGCTTTGCCAACAACTTCATCTTGCTCGATTCGTATCAGAATCTATTGGGAGGGGCATTGCAAAGGCTGAGATGGAGGCAGAAATGGAAGCTCAGATTGAAGCAAAGAACTTTGAGATTGCCCGATTGTGGGATCGGCTTCACTATTATGAGGCCATGAATCGAGAAATGTCGCAGAGGAACCAGGAAGCTGTAGGTGAGAGTTCTGTACCTTGGATGATCTTTCTTTCTATTAAAAAATTAGTTGGTTCAAATTATTTTTCCGGCCATCATGGTCATAATCAATCTCTGATCTTTATGGTCATATTTTTTACTTTTATTGTGTTATTCTTCTTTTTCTTTAATTCATGCGCTCAGACATGCAAATATTGGGGCATATTATCTGCTTTTGGATATATGTCGAATGCTACCTTTCCCTTGACTTCCAAAAGGAATTCTATAATGCTTGTGGCCAAGACTTTCTATCTTTTACTTAACTCAATTCCTGATTTGTTGATGCAAGGATATCTTTTTTGTTCTCTGGCCAAGCAATTGAATATATAAGGGCCCATTTCCAAACACAGTGAATCTTTGTGTTATTTTAACATTTAATCAAATAATAGTTGTGTAAATTGTGTGTTTGTACCTGCTTGTATGCCTACTCATGTTACCACATACAACCTAGGGCACAATCTCTATCTTGGTATAAGTTTCAGGAAACTGAAATTCAGTGTCATTGGATTCATTAATGAAGAGTTCATCTTTTAATTTTGTTATCTGTTATTATTTTGTGTAGAGATGGCACGGCGTAATAGACAAAGAAGGAAAAGAAAGCAGAGATGGATTTGGGGCTCAATTGCTGCTGCAATTACCTTCGGAACCGCATCCTTAGTATGGTCTTACCTCCCAACACAGAAAGAATCAACTAGCAGTTATCCTGTTGTGCCTGAGCACGATGATGCTGCCAAGCAGTGAATCAAATTGAAAGTAAAGAGAATAAAAAGTTCATACATGCTAGTTTGTGAATAGCCAGGATTTCTTGCTTTTATCAGTTGCTTGCAGAGGATGTATAGACCGATAAAATAATTCAAATATCTGAAGTTACGACTCTTACTGGCAATCTTGGAGGTTCTGGAATTTGAATTGGGCAGCCTTGGTTATCAGATTAGTATTTATTTAGCTTTTGTGCACTTTAGGGACTGCTCATGTTTGTTCACACACAGACACAGCTTGATGATATTGTTCTATTCAATGTTTTGGGCCGGCTGTGACTTGAAGGTGGAAATCAGGTTTTGGTTATTTGTTTGTTGTGATGGAGTTGGATTATTTCATTGGCATTGCGAGCCATATTTGTTTTTCTGTTGCACTTAGCATCATTAACTCCGGTGGTTGCAGTAAGTGTTTTAATTTTATTACACCTTTAGTTCTGCTCAATTACATGGATGGTAAAACATACGAGATGTCTTTTTCCGCTCGTTTTGAAGAGCTGACACCAAATCTTATTGGGAGGACACTGAAACCCCTTTGATTCAGTCATCCATCTAACTCATTTGAGTCTCAAAACCTCTCCTCAAAATGTTCAGTATAAATCTGAATCAGTGGTAGGTGAATCAAATAGGGTCAATGGTCTGAAGGGCATATCCACTCCATGCGCGGGTGGCAAATCGTCTCGCTATTTGAACCTCTGATAGAAGAAGGTGAAGTCGAATTGCCCGTACTGGATGGTCCTGGAACTCGTCAAAGGAGCCTTTCGTTTTGCTTATTACTTCATGATGCTTGCATACCATTGAGCACTCGTCCAAAGGAGTTGGCATCAGCTCAAGTTTAACATGTTCCTACTGATAGTTACCCATTAGTTAAAAATGTAATATCAAAGTTCAAACAAAATATAAATTATTCAAGTGGAAAGTCATTTACAACATTCCTGTCGAATTTTTTCTTCACATCATCCCATTTTGGGGTATTTCTGGTCCTCTATTTTAGCATATATGATAATGCTAATAGTGACTCAACTCTGCCTAATCGTTTCGTTCAAACTGTCGAGCATATCAAATATCCAAACTTGTAACCATGCCCTGATACCATGAAAACTTTTATGAAGTGTGTATGTTGATTATAGCTCTGCTAACAACAGGGTTATATATAAAGATACACAACCTACAATCAACTAAGCAACCAGAAGGAAAGAAAATATCTAAAAATATTTAGCAAACTGTTGTAAAATAAAACTAATCACAAAATAAAAAACTAATAGCTAGTTGAAGAAATGATCTCTTTCAAAATAATATATATATATTTTGATAACGAGGAACTCTACCCAATTTGAACCATCATATTAGACTGAAATTAACTGCATTAAGAAAAACAAATCTCAGGTCAAGTGATTAACCCCACAACTACTGAATCAAGTAAGTCAAAATTTTAATTTTGATATATCAACAAAGATGATTTAAACTGATACTCTCTTACACATAAAATCTTATATTTTATCACTTAAACTATCCATTGAGGTTTCAAAATAATATTGTTATCTCTTTAAATAATTCCACCAAAGACTCCAAAATAAAAACAAATCATCACCAATAACAAATTACCATAACTAGCAGTAGTTTGTCAACATATTGGTAACTTTGGAAAATCCTTAGTTCTTTTCAAAAGGTGTCAACGTGATTAGAACCATTTCTTCCTAGCAAGATAAGCACCATTCGACCTCCAACGACAATTATTGGGACCTTGATCTGAGGAACGTGGAGAAATCATCTTGAAATTGATTGAAATATGCATGTAACACCCTAGGAGGATTGGATTCAGAGATATAAATGTTGCCTTTGTTTATTGAATCGTTGTGCTCATCGTAAAGAGCTGGCAGAACCTACATGAAATAGTGATCTTATTTTCTTGTAAAAACACAACTGGGTTAGTGCAAAATTTGTTTTACTCCTATATTTTTAAGGAGAAAATTTTTTGTAGAGGATACTAAGTAATTTGAAAATCCAACATTGTAGGAGCACTGCAATATCTCAAATTAACCGGACTTGATCTGTATTATATTGTAACTAAGCTTTGCCGGACTTGATCTATCTTATATTGTAAATAACTTAGCCAAATTTTGCAGGCACCTCTTAACAAACCATTGTCCACTGGTAGATTTGTGATGCTTAGAAACAAATTAAATATTAATGAATATAGAAGTAGTATTCTAGAAGATAGTAAGGAGACTGAGATATTGATGCAGTTGTGATTGTATCTAAAGAAGTGCAGAAAACTCTTCTGAAATGCCTGGTAGAGAAGTCTGAGTTGCTTGGTAGAAAGCACTGAGTATTACAATTTGATACAGGGAAAAGCCTTTTTTTTTTTAAATCCTGTACTCTTTTATGTGTTAAGTGGTCTCTTCTTCTGCTCGTAATAGTTTTGGGAGTAAGTTCTTGTTCTCCTTTTAAGTGTTGAATGGTGTTGGATGTGATTGATTTGCTTCTGCTAGTAATGACTATGGGAGTGGTTGCAGTTGTTTTCCTATATTCTTCTACAAATTTTCTGGTTCCAAAGATGGTGTGAAGAACATAGGACAATAAAAACAAAAACTATTGTTAAGACAGTGCATTTTGAGAGTTAATGGTTGAAGAAAAACGATCGAGTGTTGGCTTACCTATGATGTAATATTAAGGCCAAAGGACTATTTCCCACCCAAAGTACGCAATTTTCTAAAGTTTCCTTCCGTTAATTTTGAAAATCTCATTTACCTACTTATAGACTATTAAAATTAACGGAACTCTAACCCTTAAAATATTTATCTCATTTTTCTCCTTAAAATTTTAAAAACTAACAAATTTCTCTTAACCCAAGTTTTAAAAAACAATATTTTCTCCCTAAATTTTTCTCAAGACGTGGTCTTCGTCAACGACCATGCCCAGGACAATCGTCGGAAGGAGGCCGCATCGGAGAGGAAGAAGCGTCTCTTGGAGATTGCCGAAGAGGAAGAAAATGTTGTTTTTTAAAACTTGAGTTAGGGAAAATTGTTAGTTTTTAGGGTTTAGGGGGGAAAATGAAATCAAATTTAAAGTTATTTTTAATAATACATACAAAATGATGATTTTACCCTTAAAACTATTAATTTTAATCGGTCACAGGTGGATAAATAAGATTTTTAAAGTTAATTGGAAAAAACAACATACCTTAAGTGGGAAATAGTCCTTTGACCTAATTTATATCTAATAACTTTTTTTTGATAAAAAAGATTACCAATCCAAACACACCCAAAATGTTAAATTCTTTAACTGTGCAGCCATTCGATTCTCATTTTACTCAACATTACATTTCAACACACAACCATCGAATAACTACCAAAGCATCCCCTTTTTGTTTCTATATATGCTGATATTATTTACAAATTAAATCATTTTATTGTGCTTGTAATATTTAACATATTAATAAATATATATATTATTATATTATTTTATAAATAAACTGAGCAATCTGAACAAGTGAAATTCATTATACCAAATAAGTCAAATGATGTTTAAAGATATTTGAACATTTGCTTGTGCTTGGGATCCTAAGCTTGTGTCGTTCCAACAATAAGCATTCTTGCGAATAAGGGAAAATTATAATAAATATCTAAAACTAAAAGGTGTTAAACGAAATTATTCAAAACTCTAAAGATTAAGAAAAATGCTCTTAATTTGGGAAATGACTAAACTGCCCTGATATATAAACCCCACAGTTCCCACGAATTTATTGTTTAAATTCAGAGAAAAATTCAGATATCTCATGAGGGTAACAAGTTTTGGTCTTTCCGTCGATTTTTCGTATTTTTTGACAACCGAAAATGACAAATAAGGATAGTACATCATTTCATTTCTTGTTTAAATCAATTTATTGTTAGGAGTATTGAGATTTGAGGGAAATTTTGAGATTTGAATGTTTAGTGCTCTGATTTTGAACAATGCATAAAATGTTTTGATTTTTAGTTGTTTTGCTTGAATTTTTTTGAGGGGTTTTGTGTTATTGGATGTACAAATTTAATTTGTGTTGAAATTAGAGGCTAAAATGACTATTTTTAGTCAAAAAATGGGTTAGATCTGTCGGCGCTACGATAATCTCCCATAGGCGCTCTTAGGTTGGGAAGGGGGGGGGGGATTTACCGTTTTCAAAATTTTAGGGGGAGAGGGAGATCCATGGGGGTCTGTTGGAAATTTTACACTGAACCATGAAAACCGTGGGTTGGGTGGAAATTGATTTTTTTTAAACTATAGGGTCTATAAGAAATAGACTTTGAACGACTATAACTTTTGATCTGGGAGGAGTTACGGGGCCTATAATATATCAACGTGAAACTCATTTTGAGCCCTATAAGAAACACCAATGCTTTGCAAATTGCACCCAATTTGGAGGCCCAAATAAAACTGTTTTAGTGTGTATTATGTAGTTTTTTTGTTTTATCAAATTTAAGATTTTCGGTTTTTATGATTTTGAGTTTGTTTGTGATCAGACTAGACTTTTTTGATATGTAGTTTTCAAATTTGACATCTGTCTCTTTAGTTTTGCGTTTTTCTAGACACATTTTACGATCTAATTATGAAATTTCAAATCGATTTTTCTATTTTCTCTTTCCCAAGCTATTCGATTGTGTAGTTTTCAAAATTCAGATTTGCTTTTTCAGATTTTCGAGTGATTTTTTTATTATTAACATTATAGGGTATTTCAATATATCTATTTATTTTTAACATGCTATTTAAATCTTTTATATATTGTGTAATATCAAAATGCCCCTCATATTTTTTTAACCCCTAAATTATTATCAAATATCCAAATACTCCTTTACATGATATTCAAACTAGAATTAACAAATAAAATTAAGTTTTGAGTTAAGATTCATATAAATATTTTTTTCATGAATTGATTTTTTTAATTCGAATTCAGAAATATGAACTTTTTTCTTTCGAACGAATCTGTAGTAATTGATATTAAATAAAAATAAAAGTGAAAGTGGATATTTAAATGATATAAGAAGTGTATATAATGAGAATGAGAGTGAGAGTGAGAGGGTTTATATAGATATGGTGAAGGGTAATTTTGATATTTTAAAAAAAATTAAGATATTTTTGTGTAAGAATAAAAAAAATTAATATTTTTACTTAAGAATAGAAGAAATAAGTATTTTCATTTAATAAAAAGGTAAAATAAGCATTTGATATAATTTAACTGTGAATAAAGGGCCACCCCAATAAGGCTCAATTAGCTAGCGTGGCCCTGGCCAGAGGCCTAAAGGCTGAGTGGTTCTGTCACTCAATGGCATGGGCTAGCTTACTTTCCAGGCTTCAAGGTGTTAATCTGACTTCTGAAAATTATGAAAAACCCTAATTGAATGTTAATTTACAAGAAGATCAACTCGTAACAAGATATATTAGCACCCTTAAACTGTAACCGATTACCATTTAAGCATGGAAAAATCTGTCTCGGTTGAACCCTTAAAGTTTGACGAAAAGAAAGTTGAGTACAGCGAGTTAAAAGAGAGTAGGAAAGCAGGTTCAGTAATAATTAAGTATAGTAACAGAGCTGATAAAAAGAAAGAAGAGTTAATCTGAACTATTAGATGATGAATACAACCGGAGATGGGAATCCATCTTCTTTTACTTCACTCACTGCGACTGATTTCAACTAGACTAGAGCAAGAGAACCGTTGGCTTTTAGTTGAATATTGGTACAACAATGGCTTTACTACAAGTTACTATCATTTTCAAATAAAAATGAGAGTGTAGGAGATGTTGGAATAATAACAATGAATTGGCCTGTACTTGGAAGATGCTTGCAATCCATGTTAGGTTGAATGCTTGGTTCCAAGATTTTAACTGCGTTTTGTAAACATCAAATGTCTCATTGTTCATTTCACCAAGACACCAGTACATATTTTTATCGTCCTTTTCATCCAGCACCCAGCTCCAATGCAACTCCTTTCATTATAGCTTTCTTCTTTCAAAGTACTACCCACAGTTAATTGATTTTCATCTTCTTCGCCAGTACATACTACCCACAGTTAATTGATTTGCATCAAACCTTGGGTGGGAAATAGTCTTTTTTGGCCTTATAAAAAATCTTCAATTGCAAACCGTTTGAGAATAGCCGTTCAATCAAGAAGTTGACGCCAACAGCTATTTCAATATGCATTTTTAGTTTGTATTTTTTCTTAAATTGTCCAATAAGCACCTCTCAAGTTAAGTTCACATCATCTCTCTCAACTTCTCAACTATTTTTTTTTTAAATTTTATTTGAATTTTTATTCAACTCAGACAATATATTTCTTTCCTCAAAAATAATTTAAATAAATATAATCCTTTCAATTATTTTGATAATAAGAGAAATCAATATTTTAATAACGAACCATAGTTACAGCTGCCAATGTAATAAAAGAAGAACAAAAATTAACAATTTGGGAGTAATTCAGTTAAAAAAAAAATTAATGGTAAAATAATTTGATGCACATTATGCAAACATTGCAATTATAGTTTAATATGTGCAACTTTGAGTGACATTAGACATCTTCGTAGATATATAAATGAGTATTGTAAAAACATATCACAATACTTAAAACTATAATAACCAATTTCGTTCAAAAGGTCGAGATCAGTATGCGAAACCTCTTTTACTAGTTTATTCACTTCTGTAATAGATAAAATGTTTAACTTCATATATAGTTAACAAAACATGAAAAACTATATAATTAGATGCGTTGTCACAATTGATCACTTTTATGTTTTATTTTATGATAATATTATTTTAAAAATGTTTATACAAAATAGTATACAACTCACATCTAGAGTAGTTCCAATGAACACATTAAAATATAATATTTTTATAAAATAAAATTAGTTGAATTAAAATTTATAAATGAATTTAGTAAATTTAACGGAGTTATTTAAATGATTTCTAATTTATAAACATCTAATAATCGAGAATTATGATATATTTATGCAATTTGTTATTACATTAATTTTGATTGGTAATTGCAAAAAAAAAATCATTGCATTTTAAGTTTTTGAATGCCCACATAATAGTATGATAACTCATGGAGAATTAGCCAACATTTTTATTGAATATAAAAATAAATAAAAAAAATTCATCTCATTTGATAAAACACTATCAAATGATAAAGTTATTAAGTTAATATTGTTATACATAATCTAACTTTTGATGGTAAATTATTTCATATTAGACTTGTGTGTTGTATAATTAATTTAATTACACGAGATAAAATGAAATTATTTCATCATTTTCACGTTTACAATAATATCATATAAACTAGATTAAAAAAGAGAAAATTAGCAATCGATATTAAAACTCAATATATTTAATATTAAAATCTTGTGAAAGATATAAAAATATTATTATTTAATATTTTAATTCACAATCAAAAGATTTTAAGAAATTTATATTTTTTTACTTAACAGTATTGGAAAGTTGAATTTGCTTTAATGAATATTGTTAGAATTTACCATCCTACACTTTTTTAGTTTTTATAATGTATAATGAATATAAATTTTATTTAAAAAAAAAATATGATGGAGTTTTTGGACTTATTGTAAAATCAATGGATGAAAAATTTTAAAAATATTGAAAAGATACACATTCATTGTTTGTTTTATCTATTGTACTATATCCTAATGCAAAATTATTTGAAGTAAAAAAATTGTTAGAAATTATCGAGAAAAATCTAAAATCTCTTTTATCATTAACAATAGAAAATGTTTAAAAATTTTACTTAAAATGTATTTAGCTTATGAAGTAAAATATGGAAACAGTATAAATATGTCACAACGAGTCAAGTTCATGCTCATTTAAAAGTAAACAATATCTTTGGTTTATTTTTACAAAAGGTAAATAACCAGTTGATTCAAGCTATTTTTTTGGTGAATTTACAAATTATGTAAATATTGATAATTTGTCTAAAATTATGTGTTAAACTGTTCAATTCGATTTTTTTGTATGGTAGAAAACACATAAAAAAACTTATCTAGTACATTTTATCATGACATATGATTTATTAACATTTCAGTTATCTACTATAACATCATAATCAGCTAGTAATATCAGTAGATGTGTATTGGATGATAGAAAATCAAATTTATATCTAAATATTGTAAAGTATTATGTGCGTACATGATTAGCCGATAGAAGATCAAGTTACAAAATCGTGTTGTTAAAGATATTTTTTAAGATCTCAAGAATTAAGATAAAATATAGTAAAAATATATGACACTTGTAAGTTGTAATACATCCATAGAAGTTTATTTTTTTGTATGTATGATTTTCATATATTTATTGGCTTAAATTTTTATATCATGTAATTATGATTTTTCTTGGTCATTTGTGAGTACTTTTTTCATAAAATTTTAGAGATATTATTTTTTTAAATTTTAATAATTTATGAATATTAATATATTCAAAAATTCAAAAATCTTAATAGTAAATAATTGAACCCACAAAACATGTCAAAAAACCCAATGAGACCTAACCCACCAATTATTAAATTGTTATAAATTTTTTATAGTAAAATTATATATAAATATTTTTTAATATATAAATAAGTATATATATAATATATAATATTTAATTATATAATAATATATTTTATATACACACTTAAAAATACATAAATTACTCAACCTTTAGAAACGTGGTTCGACAAATTATTTTTGAACGAGCTTGGGATGGGTACAGCAGGTGGTACCGAATTAGGCGATGAGTACAGCGGGTGGTGCCAAATTAGGTGCGCTTGGCCCAGTTAGTAAGCTAGCTCCAACAGGAAGTGAGGCCCCTTTCTGTTCTCACAACCGGACAGTAAGACTCGTCGCCTCGCACCTTCTGTTCAACAGATGGGATGGGACGTTAGGTGAAGACGCCACAGGTTCCACTTTCACAAAGGAATTTAAGCAAATAAATGAGACAAGAGAAAGTGTCGCTGAATTGAGGGAGGGAGTCGAATGGCCCCTACACCACTTCTTTACCACTCCCAACGTGCAAGCTATAGTTGTCAGTTTCCACTAAGCACATGGCACGATTTAATCGCTTTTTATCTTATGTTCGTCAGAAAGCCGGTTTGAAGTTAACAGATAGCCAACGAGAACTCGACAACGATAAACCTAACTCTGGTACTTTTGAATTTTTTTTCCTTCTCGTATCCAACAAAATCTGTAGACTTTGAATAACTGCAGCCAAGGACTCCCCTGAATTTGCACTTTCTCTCTCTCTCTGCAAGCCACGTGGCTGTGGCTTGGTCTAGTACTCTAGCTTCCACAAACATTGTTGCCCCACAAAAGCTTTAAGTTTTTCATGACTAGCTAGTCTTTCTCACCGGAAAGTTTACTCAATTAGATGTGAACGTTAACTGGGATCTTTGATAATGCTGATTACTGAAATAAAAATATAAAATGTAAATTCATTAAAGACACTGTGGAAGTTACAATCCTTAACGAATTCTAATTTTTTTGAGGACCTGTAGACAATAGTATTTTGTCTTGTATGTGTTTATTAACTTCCTCTTAAAAAAAGTTTATGCATATTATAATATATAATATGTATCATATAATACGATACGATATATATATATATATTAGATATATTAAATTAATATAATATAATAGATATATCGTATGATACGTTATATATTTTATTATACGATAGAAATTATATATTATTAATATAAATTGATATATCTTTTTAAAAAAATGAATAATAAAGATGTATATGAGAAATTTAAATTTTTAAGAGTATGTGATATTTTTCAAAATGATAATATCTCAATTATAATTTTTTACTAATATTTTATTATTTTATTTTACAAAAATATATCCAACGATATAATATAATACACGATATAAAAAATTAGAGTTTTGATGTGTAATATGAAAATTAGGATAGACACCAGAGATGATAAACCCTTGGTCTAGACATATCATCATAGCCCAGATGACAATGATTCGTTTGGATGATGCCTTCATCGTCTAGGGTTTTGTTTGGATTATTTAAATATAGTGAAATCTAACCGAAGGGATGGGGCATCGGATGGAGAGAAGGCATTGGAGGGAGATCCATCGCTAGAAGGGAGAGAGGGACTGTTATTCATTGGAAAGTTATCGAGAAATTTGAAAGGGGGGAAATGTCATTTTTCAAAGTTTAATCCTAGGAGGGAAATGTTATAAATTTTTAGGGTTAAAAGGAAAATGACAATTTTACCTTTTTCTCTAACAAAAAATTTTAACAGAAGTTAACCCATAGATGAGTCTTTGAGTTTTTCACCTGTTACGAGTTTGTTTTTGAGATTACACTAAAACTTAGGTGGAAAATAGTCTTTTGCCCTATTTAAATCAATATTGTATTTGATAAACATGGTATAGATAAACAATTATTATATTTAATTGATAATAATAAAAGAAATTTGATATATTATTTTACTTAAATATCCTTAAAAAATTTCTTGTTATAAATTATAATTGTGTTTGGTCAAATTAATATGTTTTAAATTAATTTTTTATGAATATATTATAAAGTAATTAATTTGATTATTTTTTCAATTTGTCATGTTATTATAAATATAATTAATGTTATTATTATTATTATTATTATTATTTATATTATTTATATTAGTTAGAGACAACTTTATTTTTTCTTTATTTTGATGTGAATCAATTGGGAGAATATAAGACACAAATATCAATTTTATTAATAATGAAGTAAATACATTGAAGTAAATCTTGTATCATTTGTTAAAAATAGGCCAAAAGACTTTTTGCCACCTAAGGTTTAGTGTATTCTTATACTCTCACCTGCTAAGTTTTAAAAATTCAAATATCTACTCGTCTATTAAATTTTGTTGTAATATTGGAGATAAAATTGTTATTTGTTCATTATATTTAAAGAAAAAATTATCTCTTTTGTTGAGCCTTAGATTTGAAAACTAATAATTTTTTTTAACTTAGTTTTAAAAAATTTCTTTTTCAGCCCCACTATTTAGAGTTATCATATTTTAGGGTTATTAGCAACCCTTTCAAAATTTAAAACATTACGCTTACATCCCAAAAAATGCATTCTCCCTTTTTTACGATTATTCTTTTCGATGATTTACTTTAGTGTATCATCAACCCCACCATTGGTAAGCTCTCTCCCTTTTTGGTGGTTTCCGGTGTGAAAACCATATGTCGTTTGGCCAAAATAGCTAGACAAAGTCACACAAATCTATACGATTTGTCACACATATTTGTGCGATAAATTTGTGCATCAAGCAACACATTGATTCATGCAATGTCGTCCGACTTATATGATTATATGATTTATATCAAAATAAACATGATAAACATTTTAAATATGTTTCGCATTGCTAAGTATGTGACCACGAGGTTGGGAAAATCATGGATCCAATTGATATTTACTAAGTACAACACAAACCTAATAAATATAAAAAAGGTAAAATAATTCAAAAAAGGTTCCACAAACATTACTAAAATTCTCTTTGACCCAGAATATCATATTAAATGTTGTTACACCCTCAAATTTTGAGTATACAAAAAAAAAAAAAAAACTAGCATTTTTATCTTTGTCTATGTATTTTCACTTCCGTTTTTATCTTCTTGTCTCTTTTTTTGAAGAGCATCGTGTTCAACTTAACAAAAACTCCATCTTTTCTTTATCCCTCTTCTACATGTTAAAATAATAATAATAATAATAATAACGGTGAACAACACTTATAATAAGAATGTTGTCCGACTAATATAATTATATGATTTGTATCAAATTAAACATGATAAACATTTTAAATATGTTTCGCACTACTAAATATGTGACTGCGAGGTTGGGAAAATCATGGATCTAATTGATATTTACTAAGTACAACACAAACCTAATAAATATAAAATAATGTAAAATAATAAAAAAAAAGTTCCACAAACATTATTGAAATTCTCTTTGATCCGGAATATCATATTAAATGTTGTTAAACCCAATAAAAAAAACTGCATGTTTATCTTTATCTATTGTATTTTCTCTTCCATTTTTATTTTTTCTCTTTTTCTGAAGAGCATAGTATTCAACTTAACAAAAACTTCATCTTTCTTTATCCTTCTTCTACATGTTAAAATAATAATAGTAATAATAACAGTGAATAATACTTATAATAAGATTTATATTATATTAATAAAAATAAAATATATTCATGATGGGTGTCAAATCCATCAAAAATAAAATTTTATACTCTCTCAATGAAAACTTGTAGATAGGGTAAGTAGAGTCATATCCACAAAGATTGGACTATTTATTTAAAATCTAACAAAATAAAGCAAGAGAGATTTTATTATTTCGAATCCTACCGATAAACAAAAATAAATTAATTCAGAATTAAACAATCAAAACAATTAGAAAACTAGATTGAAACAAAATAAGGCGAGTTCTAACCAAGTAATTCAGGTATGGTTTAATTCAATTGATCATTGATAAAAAAATTAATCCTTCCTTTTAAATAAACCGGTTATGAAACATCAAGACGTTTGTTGTTTTGCTTTTCCTTGGGTGTCGATAATTAAGAGACATTCTTTAATTACTTCTCTTGTTTTTCAATCAGTTCTAGATACAATCTTATAATTTAAATTGAAAACAGAATTAAGAATTAGAAAAGCCACCGATTCTACTCAACAAAACACAGATGCTGTTTTTGTTTAAATTAGGTTAACCTATTCCACTAACAAACAATAGTTATTCTACTTCACCAAGCATGCTAGTTAGCCACTTGTAATTAAATCATCAAACAATTACGGATTCAATAATTTAATCTAGCAAAGTTGTTTTTAATCCAAAGTAAATAAGACGTCTCCTATTTAATTGAACAAGACAACAATAATTAAAATCAAGATTAGATTAAATATTTTAATTACTTCTCTTATTTTTCAATTAGTTCTAGATACGATCTTATAATTTAAATTGAAAACAGAATTAAGAATTAGAAAAACCACTGATCCTACTCAACAAAACACAGACGTTGTTTTTGTTTAAATTAGATTAACCTATTTCACTAACAAACAATAGTTATTCTACTTCACCAAGTATGCTAGTTAGCCACTTATGATTAAATCATCAAACAATTACGAATTCAATAATTTAATCTAGCAAAGTTGTTTTTAATCCAAAGTAAATAAGACGTCTCATATTTAATTGAACAAGACAATAATAATTAAAATCAAGAATAGATTAAATATTTAAAAGAAAAGAACGGGTAAAGAAGATCTCACAATCGTCATAGAACCATGATCCCGATTACTCGACTAAAAAAAAGAGTTAGCCACTCATGTTCATGTTTATGGCTTCACAAAAAATTAAAATAAAAATCCTATCCTAATTGAAGAAGAACCAGCAAAGGGTTGCGGTTGTGTTTATTTTTGAAAGAAAAAGATGCTAAAAAAACATATCCCTAAAACAGGGAGCAATATTCCTTTTTATTGTGCCAGGTCTGCTTCAGTCATTGAGAAATTTTTTTGTGTCAAATATCATCCAGAGGACCTGAACTTCCTTTAATTGTTAATTAAGTCTCCAACTATGAATTTCTCAAGAAATAGCAAGATTCTCTCATTTCCACAATCAACCGTCTCCTATGTATTTTGCCATTTTTCCGTCTTGATACGTGACAACTCTAAATTCCTTTTATTTTGCATCTTTTCTCAGAATAATGCAATTAATGCCCAATTTCCTAAAATAAGCAATTAATCGAATAATTAATGAATTAAATACCACAAATCAAAGAAATTAGATATCGAAAAATATGAAATTTCACACACTAACAATTCGTCTTATTTTATTTTATTTTTATTTTTATATAAGAATAAGAAACGAAGAAGGAAAAAAAACCAAAATATCCATTGATAATGTGTTTCTTTAAATCAATTGACAAATTCAACTTAGATTAATAATTTATACATTCAATATTTCAAAAATTAGTTATTCACCATTAGAAGCTCAAATTTCAAGGAACTACAAAAATTTCAAGGAATGATAGCAGTGTTTTAGTTGGATGATTATTCATCAATCAATTAAACTCGACATTATGTGTGGAATAATTAATTTTCAAAATCCAAATTACTCTTGTAACATTCTAATAAGATTTTTTTGGGGTAATTAACAATGATAATAAAATTTCTCGTACACAATTTAAAACTTTTTGTAAAATAGTTTATGTTAATAATGTTTATCAATCCGATAATAAATTTTGATATTATGGTGTTGTGAAATAAATACAAAAAAAAATTTGACACATATCATTTTTAAAGTGATTTCAACTAATTGTTTGTGAATCTACATTCATGGTGATGATATTAACAACTTTAGGAGAAACTCTAATATAGTGAATGCAAAAATTACATAAAAGTGTCTAGAGGAAGACTCAATTTAAAAAAATAAAAACCTTTAGGAGAATTGTTGGATATGAGAACTTAGTCATTTTGCTTGAGATAAAGCAAAATTGATTCTAAGTTTGTGGATATATATGTTGAATATCTATTTGTGTTTTTCTTGTCTCATTTTCCTTTATATGTGGCTATATGTATATATGATGATTGTTGATATGATTTTTGTTGCATATCTTTAGATGGTTGTCTATGATTTCCACGGACATGAAGCTAGCTTTAGTTGGCCTTGTGTTATTCCTAATGCCATCGATGAGACGATGGAAGGGAAATATTTATGCTATAGAGTGTCGTAGATAAGATAACATATATAATATTTTATATATTAGGAGCTCATGTATATATGTTATGTCATTAACTAATTACATCAAAATCTTTAATATAGGTTTAAATTCTGATCAACTTCAAGAATGAGCATTGGATTTGTAGAGAAGTTAAAATGAAGGGATAAATTATCTGCATTTATAACTCCTCAAAGAGTTACACGATTAATCCCCATCAGTTCGAGGAAATGATGAGTGGATACACATTGTACCTACCAATAATCATGGCTCAATCACAATATTGGTTAGAGTTAGGACATCCACGCTTGATGGATGAGTTTTTTGTATTGAGGTAAGCTGATGTGTCATAATAGAGTGTTGGTTTAGTTGATCATTGAATACTTAAGTTAACAACTTCTATTTCATTTCACAAAGGATGATTTAGATAGTTTGAGGAGTATGTTTGCCTATTTGTCTTTTCCATAGCCATATATTAGTCTATGTATATGTGTGTGCATTCCATAGTGTTTATCATTAAAAAAAAAATACAAATATTGTACATTTGATAGTTTAAGTACAACAAGTAATGAACTACATCAAATAATAATAATAATAAAAAACTATTTACGTTAGGTTTATGGCCTTCAAAGGCATTGTAATAG